>NW_026689822.1:140000-165000 GCF_943734765.1 Anopheles ziemanni | reverse complement strand
ACACTCTTCGGATGTACTTCGGGTATCGCCTGTTGTCCGAGGCCACTTGCATGGTTAGCAAGCGTTGTGGTCTAATGGCCCTACCGGGCAAACACTTTGGGTTCGCGAGGACTTGGAGTGCTGGTAGTGGTTGGCGGACCCAACACTCTGGGTACCTCCGGGTACTTGGGGTTGGTTGAGAACTTGGTGAAGATACCCCTGTCACCTTGTTCGAGGCCACTTGCATGGTAGCAAGCGTTGTGATACAATGGCCCTACCGGGCAAACACTTTGGGTTCGCAAGGACTTGGAGTGCTGGTAGTGGTTGGCGGATCCAACACTCTGGGTACCTCCGGGTACTTGGGGTTGGTTGAGGACTTGGTGAACAAACACTTGATATACACTCTTCGGATGTACTTCGGGTGTCACCTGTTGTCCGAGGCCACTTGCATGGTCAACGGTTGAGGTGGTAATGGCGGGTCGGTGCTGTAGGGTGCCGGCCTGTTGGCTGCCTTGGCCGGGTTGGTTGGTTAACACTTGATTGAGCTTGCACCCGAGGGATGGCACTTGAAGGTGGGTACCGGCCGGCTGACCTGGTGTGATGGTTGGTTGGTGAACACTTGGCGGTACTTGCACTTGGCTGTGCTTGGACTTGAAGGTGGGATCCGGCTGGCCTAGGCCATTGGTGGTTGGTTGGTGGGTTAGCCCTTAGCTGGGCTGGCTGGCTGGCTGGCCATCGGTGGTGTGGTGTGTTGGGCGGTTGGTGAACACTTGGCGGTACTTGCACTTGGCTGTGCTTGGACTTGAAGGTGGGATCCGGCTGGCCTAGGCCATTGGTGGTTGGTTGGTGGGTTAGCCCTTAGTTGGGCTGGCTGGCTGGCTGGCCATCGGTGGTGTGGTGTGGTGTGGTGTGTGGAGTCGAGCATCGCGCGCCGTTGCCTTCTTCGGAGTGTTGTGGGTACGCAAGTGCTTGCAGTGCAAAGAGGTTGGTGATGGAGTGACATTGCCTTCACCATGGAGTTGCGGGTACTTAGGTACTTGCAAGGAGATGGTGGTATGGTGGTGTTGCGTGTGTGGTGTTCGATTAGAAAGATATAATTTCTAAGTCCGGATTAGTGCTGTCAGTGGGGCCCCCGCTAACAGGTCCTGCACGGCCACCGTGGGGCTTGACTTGGCGCTATTCCGGACTTGGGGCGATCACGATGTCCCCGTGCGGGACTTAGAAGATGGAAGAACACACGTACCCTTATCCCATGACTTGTGAGCGATTGGCATACGTTACCACATGAAGAGAAAAATTGGCTAAGTCCCGGATCCATATTATATGAACAGAATAATCGGCTAAGTCCCGGATCCATATTATATGAAGAGAAATATCGGCTAAGTCCAGGATCCATATATAATAACCTAATAATCGGCTAAGTCCAGGATCCATATAATATGAAGAGAAAAATCGGCTAAGTCCGAGATTGGGTCTGTCAGAAATACACTTCCAAGTTACCACACAAGCAAGCAAGATGGCCTAGTGATGGATCCATATGATATGAGGAGAAAAATCGGCTAAGTCCCAGATTGGGTCTGTCAGAAATACACTTCCAAGTTACCACACAAGCAAGCAAGATGGCCTAGTGAGGGATCCATATAATATGAATAGAAAAATCGGCTAAGTCCGAGATTGGGTCTGTCGGAAATACACTATCAAGTTACCACACAAGCAAGCAAGATGGCCTAGTGATGGATCCATATGATATGAAGAGAAAAATCGGCTAAGTCCCAGATTGGGTCTGTCAGAAATACACTTCCAAGTTACCACACAAGCAAGCAAGATGGCCTAGTGATAGATCCATATGATATGAAGAGAAAAATCGGCTAAGTCCTAGATCCATATAATATGAAGAGAAAAATCGGCTAAGTCCCAGATTGGGTCTGTCAGACATACACTTCGAAGTTACCACACAAGCAAGCAAGTTGGCCTAGTGATGGATCCATATGATATGAAGAGAAAAATCGGCTAAGTCCCAGATTGGGTCTGTCAGAAATACACTTCCAAGTTACCACATAAGCAAGCAAGATGGCCTAGTGATGGATAAATATAATATGAAGAGAAAAATCGGCTAAGTCCCAGATTGGCTCTGTCAGACATACACTTTCAAGTTACCACACAAGCAAGCAAGTTGGCCTAGTGATGGATCCATATGATATGAAGAGAAAAATCGGCTAAGTCCCAGATTGGGTCTGTCAGAAATACACTTCCAAGTTACCACATAAGCAAGCAAGATGGCCTAGTGATGGATCCATATAATATGAAGAGAAAAATCGGCTAAGTCCCAGATTGGCTCTGTCAGACATACACTTTCAAGTTACCACACAAGCAAGCAAGATGGCCTAGTGATGGATCCATATAATATGAAGAGAAAAATCGGCTAAGTCCCAGATTGGGTCTGTCAGAAATACACTTCCAAGTTACCACACAAGCAAGCAAGATGGCCTAGTGATGGATCCATTTGATATGAAGAGAAAAATCGGCTAAGTCCCAGATTGGGTCTGTCAGAAATACACTTCCAAGTTACCAGACAAGCAAGCAAGATGGCCTAGTGATGGATCCATATGATATGAAGAGAAAAATCGGCTAAGTCCGAGATTGGGTCTGTCAGACATACACTTCCAAGTTACCACACAAGCAAGCAAGTTACCACATGAAGAGAAAGCCGGCAAAGTCCGGGAATGTTACCACATGAACTGGAAAATGGGCAAAAACCTACCTTCACAGGGAACGTGAATAACTAAGGCTGTAGACATTGGATCGACAAGCCAAAGACTGATATGGAAAGGAAATGAGTAGTACTAGCTTTCCTGAGAGTTGCAGAGCTTAGACTGCATATGAACGGAAGATATTAAGCGTCAAAGTCAGAAAAGTTGCCCGAAGGAACACAAGTTCCAACTTAGAGCATGAATACCGCCTAGACGGTAGGAGGTACGGCCAGGCTGAGGAATAAGAAAATGTTGGCCAACATGTTCCCTAACTATCCCCCGAAGACCGCAAAGCAATCCAACATCAACCAAGAAAGTTATAGCCCGATCAAGGAAACACCTACTTTGGACCGATTTTGCACCAAATACATGTACCAAGCACCTTCGGTTGCATACCTGCAGGGGCTTACCATAGTAGGCCATGGAAGACCGATATACCGAACATAATCACTTTCTATCTCCTCGGGTGTTTGAGATAGCGCTTTGCGGTACAAGAACGAAAGTTAGACTATATCTTGGTGCATCTTTTTGCCCAAGATCACAAGACCCTATCTACCAAGGCAAGAAAGTTGTGTGGGGACAAAATGTCCAAAAGTGCCCAAAGTGGCACACTTGAACCATATATTCGAGAAAAACACAAGTGTGGGCCCGAGCTAGCAAGTTGAAATGTTCTGACCGTCAGTAGCCCTAGTTGAGGTGCACTTATCATTATATGAGGCCAACGTGCCAGCTAGTCTCTAAAGGGGCGATATGGGTGTTCCAAGGTTTGTACCCAATTGAGGAAAAAACAGGGTAAGGTACGGTGTACCGCGAATAACTCGGGCTATAGATGTCCGATCGATGAGTTTGGCATATGTATGGAAAGGTCTCGACGAGACCTAACTACCCTGAAAGTATGAAGGCAAAGACTTGAATGACCGGGAAGTTATTAAGTGCACAAGTGGTAAAGTTGCACCAAAGTCCATGTTACCCGAAGTGGTACATGAACACCCAATATTCGACCAAAACACAAGTTTAGAGACGAGCTAGCGAGCTACATTGTTCAGACCGTCAGTAGCCCGCATCAAGACACGCATTTAATTATACGGGGCCTAGCCGCTAGCTCGACTCGAAGTCGGTCATATGGTTGGTTGATGGTTTGGACCGACCACGTGGTGTACCAAGGTGATGTACCTTTCATGAATTAAAACTCTGGCTGTATGGCACTGAGCGACAAGCTATGGTGTGATTTGGAATAGTCTTGAGTGGGACTATTTAGGAAAAATGCGAACAAAAAATCACAAAGTCCTTGGGCGAAGCTATTAGCGAAACATAGAGCAAATTGGTACCAAAAACTATGGAAATGGGACTTGAGTCAAAAATAACCGCAAGTTGGAGAAGAGATAGCAAGCTTGCGTAGAACAATTATATTTGGTGCATGGTATCACCAACAAAAAAGTATATGGGGCCAAGGTGCTGGCTGGCCTCCAAAGTGGAGATATGGGCGATCCAAAGTTTGTACCCAAGTACGAACAAGTATGGAAAAAACAGGGTAAGGTACCAAGTACCATTAATAACTTCGGCTGTAGATGGCCGAGCGAGGCAAACGGCTCACCGTTGGAAAGGTCTTGGGGAGACCTATCTACCCTGAAAGTTTCATGAGGCTGAGTTGAAAGACCACGGAGATATTAGGTGATGATGGTCCAATTCGGGGACCAAGTCGCAGGAAATGGCGCTTGACCAAAATCACCCTTGGAAGGTGAATACCGGCTTACCGGTAAGAGATAGCGACTTGGCGTAGAACATTCATAAGTTGGGCGTGTGGAGACGCAACTTTTATTATATGGGGCCAACCCGGTCAGGGTGCTCCAAGTCGGTCGTTTGGTTGGTTTATGGTTTGGGCCGACCACGTGGTGTGCCAAGTTGAGGTACCTTTCATGAATTATAACTTGGTCAGTTTGCCACCGAGCGACAAGCTGCGGTGTGTTTTGGAATGGTCTTGAGTGGGACTATCAAGGAAAAATACCAATCGAAAATCAGCTTGTCCATGGCCGAAGCTATTAGTGAAACATATAGCAAAATGGGTCCAAAAACGAATGAAATGGGAATTGGACCAAGAATAACGGCAAGTTGGAGAAGAGCTAGCAAGTTGGCGTAGAACAATTATATTTGGTGCATGGCATGACCAACAAAAAAGTATATGGGGCCAAGGTGCTAGCTGGCCTCCAAAGTGGAGATATGGGCGATCCAAAGTTTGTACCCAAGTACGAACAAGTATGGAAAAAACAGGGTAAGGTACCAAGTACCATTAATAACTTCGGCTGTAGACGGCCGAGCGAGGCAAACGGCTCACCGTTGGAAAGGTCTTGGGAACACCTATCTACCCTGAAAGTTTTATGAGGCTGAGTTGAAAGACCACGGAGATATTAGGTGATGATGGTCCAATTCGGGGACCAAGTCGCAGGAAATGGCACTTGACCAAAATCACCCTTGGAAGGTGAATACCGGCTTACCGGTAAGAGATAGCGACTTGGCGTAGAATATTCATAAGTTGGGCGTGTAGAGACGCAACTTTCATTATATGGGGGCAACCCGGTCAGGGTGCTCCAAGTCGGTCGTTTGGTCGGTTTATGGTTTGGGCCGACCACGTAGTGTACCAAGGTGAGGTACCTTTCATGAATTATAACTCGGTCAGTTTGCCACCGAGCGGAAAGTTCCGGTGTGTTTTAGAATGGTCTCAAGCTGGACTATCAAGGAAAAATACCAATCGAAAATCAGCTTGTCCATGGCCGAAGCTATTAGTGAAACATATAGCAAAATGGGTCCAAAAACGAATGAAATGGGAATTGGACCAAGAATAACGGCAAGTTGGAGAAGAGATAGCAAGTTGGCGTAGAACAATTATATTTGGTGCATGGCATGACCAACAAAAAAGTATATGGGGCCAAGGTGCTAGCTGGCCTCCAAAGTGGAGATATGGGCGATCCAAAGTTTGTACCCAAGTACGAACAAGTATGGAAAAAACAGGGTAAGGTACCAAGTACCATTAATAACTTCGGCTGTAGACGGCCGAGCGAGGCAAACGGCTCACCGTTGGAAAGGTCTTGGGGACACCTATCCACCCTGAAAGTTTTATGAGGCTGAGTTGAAAGACCACGGAGATATTAGGTGATGATGGTCCAATTCGGGGACCAAGTCGCAGGAAATGGCACTTGACCAAAATCACCCTTGGAAGGTGAATACCGGCTTACCGGTAAGAGATAGCGACTTGGCGTAGAATATTCATAAGTTGGGCGTGTAGAGACGCAACTTTCATTATATGGGGGCAACCCGGTCAGGGTGCTCCAAGTCGGTCGTTTGGTCGGTATATGGTTTGGGCCGACCACATGGTGTACCAAGTTGAGGTATCTTTCATGAATTATAACTCGGTCAGTTTGCCACCGAGCGACAAGTTGCGGTGTGTTTTGGAATAATCTTGAGTGGGACTATCAAGCAAAAATACAAACAGAATATCAGCTTGTCCATGGCCGAAGCTATTAGTGAAACATATAGCAAAATGGGTCCGAAAACGAATGAAATGGGACTTGGACCAAGAATAACGGCAAGTTAGAGAAGAGATAGCAAGTTGGCGTAGAACAATTATATTTAGTGCATGGTATGACCAAGAAAAAAGTATATGGGGCAAAGGTGCTGGCTGGCCTCCAAAGTGGAGATATGGGCGATACAAAGTTTGTACCCAAGTATGGCAAAAACTGGTAGAGGTACCTTTCATGAATTACTGCTCAGGCTGTATGGCACTTAGCGGGACGCTTGGCTCTGGTATGGTATAGTCTTGAGTGGGACTATCAAGGAAAAATACGAACAAAAAATCACCATGTCCACGGACGAAGGTATTAGCGAAACTTAGAGCGAAATTGCGACCAAGTCGCTGGAAATGGCCCTTGGACCAAGTATACCGTCAAGGCGGTACGAGATAGCGAGTTGACGTAGAACATTTATAAGTTTGCCTACAAGAGACAAAAGTTTAGTTATATGGGGCCAACCCGCTCAGGGTTGTCCAAGTCGGTCATATGGCTGATCGAAATTTTCGACCAAGTACTGAGAAAACAGGGTAAGGTACCGTGTACCTCGAATAACTTCGGCTGTAGATGTCCGAGCGAGGCGAACGGCATAGCGTTGGAAAGGTCTTGAGGTGCTCTAGGCACCCTGAAAGTATGAGAAAGCTATCTGGAAAACTTGTGGAGATATTAGAGAAACATAGGGCCCAAAAGATACCAAGTCGCAGGAAATGGGCCCTCCATGAACACCCTAAAATCCCAATTACGGCTAAGTTGCAGGCCAGCTAGCGAAGTGAATTGTTCTAGGCATAACTAGAACACGTTAAGGCGCAACTTTTTGAATAAGAACTTTTTTCGATATCTGGTCCCCAAAGGGGGGATATGGGCGATCCAAGGATTTTTCCAAGTTTCGGTACTTTTTACGGTATCGCTCATAGCTCCGGCTGTACGCAAGCAAATGACAATCTAAGACATGAGTTGGAAAGGTATTGAGTAGTACTAACTTACGTTAGAACACAGCGAAGCGCTATCGGTTCATGGCAAGGCCGATATAAACAGTCAAAGATGAAAAATGTTGATAAAATGAACAAAAATTACCTTGGTACGCGAATAGCGGCCAGGGATGAAGAGGTACGAAGTTGGTGTAGAACAATTATAATTAGGGCTTGGTACGCTCTAAAAGTTTGCCGAAGACCGCAAAGCGCTCAGACCCATAGAAAGTGGCCATTTGGGCCGAACAGTGCGTGCAAAGAGGTGAAAATGCAAAAATTGCACTTTGGGGGGCGATTTGCGGGGGGAAGGAGGGGTCGGAGGGCAAAATGTCTCTTGACCAAAAAGTCTTATCTCGTCGAGATCTACAACATTGCCGAAGACCGCAAAGCGCTAGCTCGCAATCGAAAAATCGAGGATTTGAAAATTTTCTAAGTCTTTGGCTCCCTAAGGAAAAGTTTCAAAAATCACGTTTGTCCCCAATTTTGAAGGGGAAGGAGTCGGTTCCGGGGCATGGTGTCTTCGGCAAAAAGTCTTATCTTTTTGCGTACTTTCGACTAGTTCAATAAAAATTTTTGACCCAAAATTTGTTCGGCGGACCCCTAGGTCGAAAAACCCGAAAAAAGTCGAAAAAAGTCGAAAATGTCGAAAAATGAGAAAACCTCATATTCGGACTCTACACGAGCCCCAGATATTGAAAAGTGAAATCCGCGGTCGATTTGGAACAAAAAATTGACCTAGGCAAAGTTGTATGGAGGTAGGGACCCCTGAGAAAAAAGTTTGGTCCCGAGGCTCCTTGGACCACCAAGTCCCTAGGTCGGACCAAAATCGGAAAAAATCCGACCAAAGTCGAAAGTGTCGAAAATTTTAAAAAACCCCTTTTGGGGCCCTATGGCCTCCCTAGATAATGAAAAGTGAGGTCCGCGGCCGATCCGGAAGAAAAACTTGACCTAGGCAAACTTGTATGACGGTGGGGACCCAAAAAAATTTCGATGAGTGTAGTTTAGACAGGCCGGAAAATGTATCGGTGGTCCGTATCAAGGGACGTCTTTTAGTTCCATGGGGTGGTGGTCGTCGAACAAAGTCGCCTAGGTCGACCACCAGAAAGACCAGTCGTGTTGTAATGGATGTTTTGGCCACTTTGCTAGGGAAACCTAGTAGGTCGAAGCAAATTTGGGGTTCGAGATGAGTTGGTGAAAGTTGGTCCAACCTAGGTGTGCTTGGTGGAGGTTGACCATGAAAGTAGAGCATGATGGGAATGACCATAACTTTGGTTCTAGATGTCGGATCGGTACACTTTCGGCAGTTTTGGAAAGGTGAAGGCCTGCTCTAGCTATGTTTCCTACCAAGCTAAGCGCCTACTAGTGACCCGGAGGAGGTATTAAGGGTCAAAGGCAAAAAGGGGTACCCTAAAGTGCATGTGACCAAGAAAATGGGAAAAACGGTATCGCCTATAGCTCAGGCTGTATGGCTCGGATCGGAAAGCTTGGATATGCGTTGGAAAGGTCTTGACGAGCGCTAGCTATGTGTCCTACCAAGCGAAGCGCTAGGTGTTGAGCAAGTCGGTCATATTAGAGGGCAAAGGTGAAAAATGGTGGTTTAGAGGCGAAAATTCACCTTATGATCGAAAATAGAGGGCGAACGATAAGAGCTACGAACACGGCGTAGAACAATCATAAGTACGTTACCACAAGACCTAACTTTGGCCAATATAGAGCGAGAAGATCGGAGGTACCCATCAGGGTGATATGGCTGGTTCAAAGTTGGACCAAAACGAGACTTGAGAAATGGATTGAAACACGGTATCGCGAATAACTCAGGCTGTATGGAACGGATCGACAAGCTAAGATCAGTGTTGGAAAGGTCGAACCGAGCGCTAACTATAATCCCAAACAACCGAAGCGCTAAGTGTTGAGCAAAACTGAGTTATTAAGCGACAAAGTGGAAAAATAATACCAAAATGGCCAAAAATCACACAAGACCAAGAATACCGAGCAGGCGGTAAGAGATAGCGGGTTGACGTAGAATACTTATAAGTTTGCCTCTACGAGACCTAAAAGTCGGCCATAGAAAGCGAGAAGATCGGACCACTCTGGAAGGGTGATACGAGTGGTCAAAAATTGGCAAAAATGAAACATGGCTAAAATGGATTTGACTTGTGCACCATATAGCTCCGGCTGTATGGCATGGATTGTTAAGCTAGGATATGTTTTGGAAAGGTAACACCCAGCGCTAGATACGACTAGAAGAAAGCAAAGCGCTAACTAGCATGATTTGGAAGTTATTAAGCGTCAAAGTCGAAAAATGTTACCAAAATTGAAACTCGAGTACATTGGGCCAAAAAGTACAAGTTGTGAAATTTGGACTTACGAGTAAAATACCGAGCAGGCGGTAAGAGATAGAGACTTGGTGTAGAACAATTATAAGTTGGGCATGTTATAACCTATATTTGGCCCGAACATAGTGTCGAGATCGGTGGTACCCAAAAGGGTGGTACAGGTGTTAGATGGTTTTCCCAGAGCATAAGCTCCACATGATATGGAAAACGGGAAACATCATAACTTCGGCTGTATGGCATGGAATGGGACGAACAAGGTATCGATGGAAAGAGAAAAGGTAGCGCTAACTATAATTCCTACCAAGCAAAGCGCTAGCATGTGACCGTTCGGGTGTTATTGTGAGTCAAAGTCTGAAATTGTTACCACGAGAGGCGAAAATCCAACTAAGTCCATGAATACCGGGCTGGCGGTAAGAGATACGGCTTGGCCGTAGAACATTTATAAGTTGGCCAAGACAAGGCCTAAGTTTCGTCCATAGACGACAAGAAGATCGAAGATACCTGAAGGTGAGATATGGGCGTCCCAAAGTGGGCCTTTGAAAAAGTGACAAACTTCCCTTATAACAGCATACACCAAATATCTCTGGCTCTATGGCACCGAATAAGAAGTTGAGCTCAGCGATAGAAAGGTGATAGTCAGCGCTAAATATCATACGAACAGAGTGAAGCGCTAAAGAGAAAGGATCTTGGTGATATAAGGTGACAAAGTCGAGAAAAGTTGCCTCAAAATCATGAAAAATGTGAAAAAAATGGCTAAGTCCCGGGTGCCTTAAGGGCAGGTTTATCGAATGTACCGAGCTGGCGGTACGAGATAGAGACTTGGTGTAGAACAATTATATGTTTGGCATGGCAAGACCTACATTCGGTCAATACAAAGTGAGAAGATCAAAGATACCCGCAAGGGTGATATTGGTGTCCAAAGGAAAAAAGCACTAAGTCAAGAAGTCAGTATGCGATGAAACACGGACCAAGAGTACCTAGCAATTGGTGCAAGTTAGAGCCTTAATGGTTCAAGATAGAGACTTGGTGTAGAACAATTATAAGTTTGGCATAGCAAGACCTACATTTGGTCAATACATGGTGCGAAGATCAAAGATACCCGTAAGGGTGATATTGGTGTCCAAAGGTAAAAAACACTAAGTCTTGGGAAACTTATATGAAGAAAAAGGACCCTGATGGGTCATATGGAATTGATCGAAAAATCGGCTAAGTCCCAAAATGGGGATGTCAGAACTACACTCATGTGTTACCACACCAAGCAAGGCAAACTTATATGAAGCAAAGGACCCTGATGGGTCAAATGGTATTTTACGAAAAATCGGCTAAGTCCCAAAATGGGGATGTCAGAACTACACTCAAATGTTACCACACCAAGCAAGGCAAACTTATATGAAGCAAAGGACCCTGATGGGTCAAATGGTATTTTACGAAAAATCGGCTAAGTCCCAAAATGGGGATGTCAGAACTACACTCAAATGTTACCACACCAAGCAAGGCAAACTTATATGAAGCAAAGGACCCTGATGGGTCATATGGTATTTTACGAAAAATCGGCTAAGTCCCAAAATGGTGATGTCAGAACTACACTAAAATGTTACCACACCAAGCAAGGCAAACTTATATGAAGGCAAGGACCCTGATGGGTCATATGGTATTTTACGAAAAATCGGCTAAGTCCCAAAATGGTGATGTCAGAACTACACTAAAATGTTACCACACCAAGCAAGGCAAACTTATATGAAGGCAAGGACCCTGATGGGTCATATGGTATGGATCGAAAAATCGGCTAAGTCCCAAAATGGGGATGTCAGAACTACACTCAAATGTTACCACATCAAGCAAGGCAAACTTATATGAAGGAAAGGACCCTGATGGGTCATATGGTATTTTACGAAAAATCGGCTAAGTCCCAAAATGGGGATGTCAGAACTACACTCATGTGTTACCACACCAAGCAAGGCAAACTTATATGAAGGCAAGGACCCTGATGGGTCATATGGTATTTTACGAAAAATCGGCTAAGTCCCAAAATGATGATGTCAGAACTACACTCAAATGTTACCACACCAAGCAAGGCAAACTTATATGAAGCAAAGGACCCTGATGGGTCATATGGTATGGATCGAAAAATCGGCTAAGTCCCAAAATGGGGATGTCTGAACTACACTCAAATGTTACCACATCAAGCAAGGCAAACTTATATGAAGGAAAGGACCCTGATGGGTCATATGGTATTTTACGAAAAATCGGCTAAGTCCCAAAATGGGGATGTCAGAACTACACTCATGTGTTACCACACCAAGCAAGGCAAACTTATATGAAGGCAAGGACCCTGATGGGTCATATGGTATTTTACGAAAAATCGGCTAAGTCCCAAAATGATGATGTCAGAACTACACTCAAATGTTACCACACCAAGCAAGGCAAACTTATATGAAGCAAAGGACCCTGATGGGTCATATGGTATGGATCGAAAAATCGGCTAAGTCCCAAAATGGGGATGTCTGAACTACACTCAAATGTTACCACATCAAGCAAGGCAAACTTATATGAAGGAAAGGACCCTGATGGGTCATATGGTATTTTACGAAAAATCGGCTAAGTCCCAAAATGGGGATGTCAGAACTACACTCATGTGTTACCACACCAAGCAAGGCAAACTTATATGAAGGCAAGGACCCTGATGGGTCATATGGTATTTTACGAAAAATCGGCTAAGTCCCAAAATGATGATGTCAGAACTACACTCAAATGTTACCACACCAAGCAAGGCAAACTTATATGAAGCAAAGGACCCTGATGGGTCATATGGTATTTTACGAAAAATCGGCTAAGTCCCAAAATGAGGATGTCAGATCTACACTCAAATGTTACCACACCAAGCAAGGCAAACTTATATGAAGGCAAGGACCCTGATGGGTCATATGGTATTTTACGAAAAATCGGCTAAGTCCCAAAATGATGATGTCAGAACTACACTCAAATGTTACCACACCAAGCAAGGCAAACTTATATGAAGCAAAGGACCCTGATGGGTCATATGGTATTTTACGAAAAATCGGCTAAGTCCCAAAATGGTGATGTCAGAACTACACTAAAATGTTACCACACCAAGCAAGGCAAACTTATATGAAGGCAAGGACCCTGATGGGTCATATGGTATGGATCGAAAAATCGGCTAAGTCCCAAAATGGGGATGTCTGAACTACACTCAAATGTTACCACATCAAGCAAGGCAAACTTATATGAAGGAAAGGACCCTGATGGGTCATATGGTATTTTACGAAAAATCGGCTAAGTCCCAAAATGGGGATGTCAGAACTACACTCATGTGTTACCACACCAAGCAAGGCAAACTTATATGAAGCAAAGGACCCTGATGGGTCATATGGTATTGATTGAAAAATCGGCTAAGTCCCAAAATGGGGATGTCAGAACTACACTCAAATGTTACCACACCAAGCAAGGCAAACTTATATGAAGCAAAGGACCCATATGGGTCATATGGTATTTTACGAAAAATCGGCTAAGTCCCAAAATGATGATGTCAGAACTACACTCAAATGTTACCATACCAAGCAAGGCAAACTTATATGAAGGAAAGGACCCATATGGGTCATATGGTATTTTACGAAAAATCGGCTAAGTCCCAAAATGAGGATGTCAGAACTACACTAAAAAGTTACCACACCAAGCAAGGCAAAGTACCTAGGTGAACCCTAGGAAGAAACACGGACCAAGTCAGATGGCCTAAGTCAATAGAACAAGTGACCTAGGCAAAGTTGTATGGCGCTGAGGACCCTGAAAAATCTGGTTAGTGTAGTTTAGACAGGGTAGGTTTTTGGGTCGGCCGAACCCCCTTATTTTGGGTTTTGGCCTCATCAAGAAGCTACACCTAGGCAAACTGCCTAGGGTGAAAGTGCGAAGACCAATCGAATAGTAAGACAAGTTTTGACCGATCGCCCTAGGCAAGCTTGTATGAAGAAAGGGACCCTATGGGTCATATGGAAATACATGAAAAATCGGCTAAGTCCCAAAATTGGGATGTCTGAACTACACTAAAAAGTTACCACATCAAGCAAGGCAAAGTACCTAGGTGAACCCTAGCAAGAAACACGGACCAAGTCAGATGGCCTAAGTCAAGAGAACAAGTGACCTAGGCAAAGTTGTATGACGGTGAGGACCCTGAAAAATCTGGTTAGTGTAGTTTAGACAGGGGAGGTTTTTGGGTCGGCTGAACCTCCTTATTTTGGGTTTTGACCTCCTCAAGAAGCTACACCTAGGCAAACTGCCTAGGGTGAAAGTGCGAAGACCAATCGAATAGTAAGACAAGTTTTGACCGATCGCCCTAGGCAAGCTTGTATGAAGAAAGGGACCCTATGGGTCATATGGAAATACATGAAAAATCGGCTAAGTCCCAAAATTGGGATGTCTGAACTACACTAAAAAGTTACCACATCAAGCAAGGCAAAGTACCTAGGTGAACCCTAGCAAGAAACACGGACCAAGTCAGATGGCCTAAGTCAAGAGAACAAGTGACCTAGGCAAAGTTGTATGACGGTGAGGACCCTGAAAAATCTGGTTAGTGTAGTTTAGACAGGGGAGGTTTTTGGGTCGGCTGAACCTCCTTATTTTGGGTTTTGACCTCCTCAAGAAGCTACACCTAGGCAAACTGCCTAGGGTGAAAGTGCGAAGACCAATCGAATAGTAAGACAAGTTTTGACCGATCGCCCTAGGCAAGCTTGTATGAAGAAAGGGACCCTATGGGTCATATGGAAATACATGAAAAATCGGCTAAGTCCCAAAATTGGGATGTCTGAACTACACTAAAAAGTTACCACATCAAGCAAGGCAAAGTACCTAGGTGAACCCTAGCAAGAAACACGGACCAAGTCAGATGGCCTAAGTCAAGAGAACAAGTGACCTAGGCAAAGTTGTATGACGGTGAGGACCCTGAAAAATCTGGTTAGTGTAGTTTAGACAGGGGAGGTTTTTGGGTCGGCTGAACCTCCTTATTTTGGGTTTTGACCTCCTCAAGAAGACAGACCTAGGCAAACTGCCTAGGGTGAAAGTGCGAAGACCAATCGAATAGTAAGACAAGTTTTGACCGATCGCCCTAGGCAAGCTTGTATGAAGAAAGGGACCCTATGGGTCATATGGAAATACATGAAAAATCGGCTAAGTCCCAAAATTGGGATGTCTGAACTACACTAAAAAGTTACCACAGCAAGCAAGGCAAAGTACCTAGGTGAACCCTAGGAAGAAACACGGACCAAGTCAGATGGCCTAAGTCAAGAGTACAAGTGACCTAGGCAAAGTTGTATGGCGCTGAGGACCCTGAAAAATCGGGTTAGTGTAGTTCAGACAGGGGAGGTTTCTGGGTCGGCTGAACCTCCTTATTTCGGGTTTTGGCCTCCTCAAGAAGACAGACCTAGGCAAACTGCCTAGGGTGAAAGTGCGAAGACCAATCGAATAGTAAGACAAGTTTTGACCGATCGCCCTAGGCAAGCTTGTATGAAGAAAGGGACCCTATGGGTCATATGGAAATACATGAAAAATCGGCTAAGTCCCAAAATTGGGATGTCTGAACTACACTAAAAAGTTACCACATCAAGCAAGGCAAAGTACCTAGGTGAACCCTAGGAAGAAACACGGACCAAGTCAGATGGCCTAAGTCAAGAGTACAAGTGACCTAGGCAAAGTTGTATGGCGCTGAGGACCCTGAAAAATCGGGTTAGTGTAGTTCAGACAGGGGAGGTTTCTGGGTCGGCTGAACCTCCTTATTTCGGGTTTTGGCCTCCTCAAGAAGACAGACCTAGGCGAATTGCCTAGTGTGAAACTGCGAAGACCAATCGAATAGTAAGACAAGTTTTGACCGATCGCCCTAGGCAAGCTTGTATGAAGAAAGGGACCCTTAGGGTCATATGGAAATTCATGAAAAATCGGCTAAGTCCCAAAATTGGGATGTCAGAACTACACTAAAAAGTTACCACATCAAGCAAGGCAAAGTACCTAGGTGAACCCTAGGAAGAAACACGGACCAAGTCAGATGGCCTAAGTCAAGAGTATAAGTGACCTAGGCAAAGTTGTATGGCGCTGAGGACCCTGAAAAATCGGGTTAGTGTAGTTAAGACAGGGGAGGTTTCAGGGTCGGCCAGACCTCCTTATTTCGGGTTTTGGCCTCCTCAAGAAGACAGACCTAGGCGAATTGCCTAGGGTGAAACTGCGAAGACCAATCGAATAGTAAGACAAGTTTTGACCGATCGCCCTAGGCAAGCTTGTATGAAGAAAGGGACCCTATGGGTCATGTGGAAATATACGAAAAATCGGCTAAGTCCCAAAATTGGGATGTCAGAACTACACTATAAAGTTACCACATTAGCAAGGCAGACTTGTATGAAGAACGGGACCCTGGTGAAAGTAGCAAATATCCCAAACCGAACATGAATATTATACACACAAGAGTACGAACATAAAGGAACACGGACCAAGCGTACCGAGAGAATCGGTACTATAGAGCCCTCGTGGTTCTACACAAAGACTTTATGTTCGGGGTTCACACCCCAAATCGAACGTGGAATTTACTTTCTGATGGTCATGCGGTCGTCCAAAGGGGTCTAGTATCCTGGGATGACAAGCATCACGGGCACAGCTCGTATCAAAACAGTCGAAGAGGCCCGCGAAAGCTTGCTTTCCATGGCTATGCGATGCACAAATTGAGTTTACTCACCGTAGTATAAAACGAACGAACCGAACCTATCCGAGTAGGGATAATGGGCGCAGTAACATACTTCTGTGACCCAGCGAGAGTTGAACGAGGTGACA
Source organism: Anopheles ziemanni (assembly GCF_943734765.1). Lineage (NCBI taxonomy): Eukaryota > Metazoa > Arthropoda > Insecta > Diptera > Culicidae > Anopheles > Anopheles ziemanni. The sequence continues at coordinate 148,582 of NW_026689822.1, read as the reverse complement.
TGAACTGTCAGTGGCTTATATCAGATGGGATACATACATGAGATTGCTTTCAAATCTACACTCGAAAACCTAACCAAGTAAAAGCGAACGTGGGAAGGATTCGAAACCGGTCACGAAATCTTAAGCTGGAAAGAGTCATCACTATGGATACATATTATGCGAAACCAATCAAGTGCTCAGTACTGATCCAAAACCTAAGAGCACTAGTGAACACCTTATTCTCACCCTAGTTCACATCCAAGTGATCGACCACGTGTGTGAAGCAAAGACCAATCGAATTCCTCAATGGACCGAACACTATGAACAAATGGCCAAAAACGTTATAACTATCCAAACATACTACTATCTAGCGAAAGTCATCACGATGGAACCATACCATGATCTTTAACCTATAGCGCTCACCATATTCCTACCCAGAGTGCAAGTGAACAGATTGCCCACCCGTACCCAGTTCACAACCACGTGATCGACTAACATACCGAGGTTACCACAAGTCAAAGTTATACGTTTACAAGCGCAAGACCAATCGAAAACCCCGAAAGCAATCTCGACCCAAAATGTATTATCCGTGAGTGTAGTCGAGTCTCGTACTCGTCATCTGTAATCGTCGGATAGAATATCCAGTACACGGTTGTCTTTCCAAATGAAATCTACATACAGAACTCGCTCTTGGCAAATGGGTGGCAATGGCGCAATCAGGAGCGAGTTCCCGTCCGGGTGCCAAGTGATTGGCAAATGTCTGGGGGAAAGCAACCATATATTGATTTGTCTGTTAGTGTACTGGGTGTTTGAGGTATGTAGTATCCACGCTTGGTTGGGTGTGTCAGAGGACCGTGAATGCGTTCGCAACCCCAATTGGGGTACATCGGGAATGATTTTGTGGAACCGATGTGCCCGGCACACACTAAGTTTTGTTGCAAGTTAATAGTGTGCCATGTCCGGGGGGGTTGTGATTAAACTCTGGTGAATTGCGTACTGTGGTGATTGGGGTATGAAAGCCCCGCAGTTGCAATGATCGGACGCGCCTAGCGTGTCCTTTAGTTGATGGTAGGGAAATGAAGGCCCTTGTCAGCTCACCTAAGTATTCATGGAAGTTTGGCATAAGGTCGCTGTGGTAGGGGTATGAAGGCCCCGTCAGCGCATGCACAATCGGGCGCACGAGCGCTTAGCGGAGTCGAATGCCGCTCAAGTGCCTGTCCGGTGCATCGGGTGTGTGTGTGATACGAGGGCAATGAGGTTCGCACGGGGGCTCGCCTCCCGTGTGCTACCGGACTTGACAACATATAGAACGTGGTGTTTGCTCCTCCGGGTGCAATGGGACAATGAACATTCGAACGCAAAGTCGGAATTCTGGTTGATCCTACCAGTAATATACGCTCGTCTCAAAGGTTAAGCCATGCATGTCTAAGTACAAACAGATTTAATGTGAAACCGCATAAGGCTCAGTATAACAGCTATAATTTACGAGATCATCAACCTAGTTACTTGGATAACTGTGGAAAATCTAGAGCTAATACATGCAACATGCCAGGACCCTCGCGGGAACTGGTGCACTTATTAGTCAAACCAATCGCGGGTTCTCCGTGTCATTGAGTTGAAGTCTGGATAATGATGCTGATCGTATGGTCTCGCACCGACGACAGATCTCGCAAATATCTGCCCTATCAACTATGGATGGTAGTATAGAGGACTACCATGGTTGCAACGGGTAACGGGGAATCAGGGTTCGATTCCGGAGAGGGAGCCTGAGAAATGGCTACCACATCCAAGGAAGGCAGCAGGCGCGTAAATTACCCAATCCCGGGACGGGGAGGTAGTGACGAGAAATAACAATATGAAACTCTTTAATGATGTTTCATAATTGGAATGAGTAGAGCATAAATCCTTCTACGAGGATCAAGTGGAGGGCAAGTCTGGTGCCAGCAGCCGCGGTAATTCCAGCTCCACTAGCGTATATTAAAATTGTTGCGGTTAAAACGTTCGAAGTTGATACTTGTCCAACACAGTCCGGCTCCGCCGACCCGGTCAACCCGTGGTCGGTGGGCCAAGTCGGAATCTGGTTGCGACTCAATGGTGTGGTAGGGCACCAAGTCTGTGTCATGGTGTGCCCTTCAACGGGTGCAAGTGTAACATAGAGCTCGACCGCTCACGTTTACCTTGAACAAATTAGAGTGCTTAAAGCAGGGTGCCCAAACGCCCTAGAATAATCTTGCATGGAATAATGGAATACGACCTTGGTCTAATCTTTCATTGGTTTGTACTCAGACCGGAGGTAATGATTAACAGAAGTAGTTGGGGACACTAGTATTACGGCGCGAGAGGTGAAATTCGTAGACCGTCGTAAGACTAACTAAAGCGAAGGCATTTGTCAAGGATGCTTTCTTTAATCAAGAACGAAAGTTAGAGGATCGAAGGCGATTAGATACCGCCCTAGTTCTAACCGTAAACGATGCCAACTAGCAATTGGGAGACGCTACAACCAGGTGCTCTCAGTAGCTTCCGGGAAACCAAAGTCAGGTTCCGGGGGAAGTATGGTTGCAAAGTTGAAACTTAAAGGAATTGACGGAAGGGCACCACAATGAAATGGAGCTTGCGGTTCAATTTGACTCAACACGGGAAAACTTACCAGGTCCGAACTTATGGAGGTGAGACAGATTAATAGCTCTTTCTCAAATTTAAGGGTAGTGGTGCATGGCCGTTCTTAGTTCGTGGATTGATTTGTCTGGTTAATTCCGATAACGAACGTGACTCACATATGCTAACTAGAACGCAGTCAGCGTTAATGCGTCGATGCCGATTGGAACGGGTTAGGACCTTTCGGTGGAGTATGACCTGACACCTTCGCTGTTCGTGTGCGCAAGTGCACTTACGGTACGCTGCTTAGCAGGACAATTTGTGTTTAGCAAAATGAGATCGAGCGATAACAGGTCCGTGATGCCCTTAGATGTTCTGGGCTACACGCGTGCTACAATGTGGGTAGCAGCGTGTCTCCTATTCCGAGAGGAACGGGAAATCACTCAAATACTCACTTAGTAGGGATTATGGATTGCAATGGTCCATATGAACTCGGAACTTCTAGTAAGTGCTGGTCATCAGCCAGCGTTGAATACGTCCCTGCCCTTTGTACACACCGCCCGTCGCTACTACCGATGGATTATTTAGTGAGGTCTTTGGAGATGATCGTTCGCTGGATCCTCGTGAACCGCGTCTGCTTTATCGAAGTTGACCGAACTTGATGATTTAGAGGAAGTAAAAGTCGTAACAAGGTTTCCGTAGGTGAACCTGCGGAAGGATCATTAGTGGCCAAGTGATCCTTCCAGAAGTCCGAACCTGCGGGTTGAGACTTCGGCACAAGTTGCCATATGATAATTGACGAAACACTATAGAAGTCCGAACCTGCGGGTTGAGACTCAGGCACAAGTTGCCATATGAAAGTTGACGAAACACTAACAAGTCCGAACCTGCGGGTTGAGACTTAGGCACACGTTGCCTTATACATGACTTCGAACAAATACACAAGTCCGAACCTGCGGGTTGAGACTTAGGCACAAGTTGCCTTATACATGACTTCGAACAAATACACAAGTCCGAACCTGCGGGTTGAGACTTAGGCACAAGTTGCCATATGAAAGTTGACGAAACACTAACAAGTCCGAACCTGCGGGTTGAGACTTAGGCACACGTTGCCTTATACATGACTTCGAACAAATACACAAGTCCGAACCTGCGGGTTGAGACTTAGGCACAAGTTGCCTTATACATACATTGGCCAAATAAACAGAAGTCCGAACCTGCGGGTTGAGACTTAGGCAAAAGTTGCCATATTATATTCGATCAAACACTAAGTAGTCCGAACCTGCGGGTTGAGACTCAAGACCGTAACAAGATGTTACTATACAAGTCCGAACCTAAGGGTTGAGACTTAATGCGATCTAGATACCAAGTTGACATCCAATACCTGTTGAGCAAAACCAAAGATTCCCTGTTCTCGAATGATTACACTATATAACAGGGAATCATGAAGAAATCAAGCAAGCGTGAAACAAAGTCATCACTTGGGCATGCTCGATAGCCAACCACATGACCTTAACCTAAGAGAGCATGCAAACCACATGATACCTATAAACGATTAACCCGCCCTAGTTCAATCGTTCACCAAGTGATGACTTCAGTATGGCTAAGAGAAAAACTTTTGAATGGGAAAAACTCTAAGTCCGAACCTCCGGGTTGAGACTTCCGCGTCGGAGGTGGGCGCACCTCCTATCCGAAAGATGGTGAATCAGGGGTGTTCGATCAGCAATGGTCGGATGCCCCGTCGTAGTCCAACTATGACAATCCAAGTCAAGACCTCCGGGTTGAGACTTCCGCGTCCGGAGGTACGCGTACCGCCTACCCGAAAGATGGTGAATCAGGGGTGTTCGATCAGCAATGGTCGGATGCCCCGTCGTAGTCCAACTATGACAATCAAAGTCAAGACCTCCGGGTTGAGACTTCCGCGTCCGGAGGTACGCGTACCGCCTACCCGAAAGATGGTGTGCTTCTGGGGTATTCGATGAGTCGGATACCCCGTCGTAGTCCAACTATGACAATCAAAGTCAAGACCTCCGGGTTGAGACTTCCGCGTCCGGAGGTACGCGTACCGCCTACCCGAAAGATGGTGAATCAGGGGTGTTCGATCAGCAATGGTCGGATGCCCCGTCGTAGTCCAACTATGACAATCAAAGTCAAGACCTCCGGGTTGAGACTTCCGCGTCCGGAGGTACGCGTACCGCCTACCCGAAAGATAGTGAATCAGGGGTGTTCGATCAGCAATGGTCGGATGCCCCGTCGTAGTCCAACTATGACAATCAAAGTCAAGACCTCCGGGTTGAGACTTTCTAAGAGTACAAGCATAAAGGAACACGGACCAAGCCGTACCGAGAGAATCGGTACTAGAGCCCTTGTGGTTCTACATTGAGAGAGCCCTCGTGGTTCTCATTAGGGGCTTTATGCAAGACGTACTCAATACTGTGGTGTGAAGTATAAAGTATAGTCCTCCCCTGGTCCACACTGCTTCGGCGGTCCTGGGTAAGATAGTTAGTTCTAGCTTGCCCTATGTGGAAGAGGACTCAATACCCTACCTGTTGAGCTTGAAACAAAGTCATCACTTGGGCATGCTCATATTGCCATACACAATTACATTATATTCGAATGAGCATGCAAGCGACCCTATATAGACCGAACCAAAACGATAGATACCGCCGTAGTTCACCCCCACCAAGTGATGACTTCAGTATGGCTAGTGTGTGAAGTATAAAGTATAGTCCTCCCCTGGTCCACACTGCTTCGGCGGTCCTGGGTAAGATAGTTAGTTCTAGCTTGCCCTATGTGGAAGAGGACACAATACTTAATACTTAGAGTACAAGCATAAAGGAACACGGACCAAGCCGTACCGAGAGAATCGGTACTAGAGCCCTCGTGGTTCTACATTGAGAGAGCCCTCGTGGTTCTCATTAGGGGCTTTATGCAAGACGTACTCAATACTGTGGTGTGAAGTTTAAAGTATAGAGTCCTCCACTGGTCCACACTGCTCCGGCGGTCCTGGGTAAGATAGTTAGTTCTAGCTTGCCCTATGTGGAAGAGGACTCAATACCCTACCTGTTGAGCTTGAAACAAAGTCATCACTTGGGCATGCTCATATTGCCATACAATATTCCATTATCTACTAATGAGCATGCAGCTATATGATTATAACCTGTAAACGATTACCCCGCCGTAGTTCAGCGCTTCAACCAAGTGATGACTTCAGTATGGCTAGTGTGTGAAGTATAAAGTATAGTCCTCCCCAGGTCCACACTGCTTCGGCGGTCCTGGGTAAGATAGTTAGTTCTAGCTTGCCCTATGGTGGAAGAGGACACCATACTTAATACTGTGGTGTAATGAACAAAGTATAGTCCTCCACTGGTCCACGCTGCTTTGCAGTCCTGGGTAAGATAGTTAATTCTAGCTTGCCCTATGTGGAAGAGGGCATACAAGACAAAGTATAGTTCTCCCCTGGTCCACGCTGCTTCGGCAGTCCTGGGTAAGATAGTTAATTCTAGCTTGCCCTATGTGGAAGAGAGCATACATGAACCAAGAACGAAGGTTATGATCGAGGAATGATTCGACAACTAACCGATGGTATGAAATGTGAAGAATTCAAGCAAGCACACAATCAAGTCATCACTTGGGCATGCTCGATAGCCAACCTCATGACATTAACCTAGTAGAGCATGCGAAAACCAATATATATGTAAACGATGCCCCTCCCTAGTTCAGCGCTTCAACCAAGTGATGACTTCAGAATGGCTAAATCAAATCGGTTCAAAACATACCATCGGTACCCTATTGAAACACACAAGTCGATATCAAACCTCTTAATTGTGTAGTCCTCCACTGGTCCACGCCGCTGCGGCGGTCCTGGGTAAGATAGTTCATTCTAGCTTGCCCTATGTGGAAGAGGGCACATTACTCAATACTGTGGTGTTATGAACAAAGTATAGTCCTCCTCTGGTCCACGCTGCTTCGGCGGTCCTGGGTAAGATAGTTAATTCTAGCTTGCCCTATGTGGAAGAGGGCATACAAGACAAAGTATAGTTCTCCCCTGGTCCACGCTGCTTCGGCGGTCCTGGGTAAGATAGTTAATTCTAGCTTGCCCTATGTGGAAGAGAGCATACATGAACCAAGAACGAAGGTTATGATCGAGGAATGATTCGACAACTAACCGATGGTATGAAATGTGAAGAATTCAAGCAAGCACACAATCAAGTCATCACTTGGGCATGCTCGATAGCCAACCTCATGACATTAACCTAGTAGAGCATGCGAAAACCAATATATATGTAAACGATGCCTCCCTAGTTCAGCGCTTCAACCAAGTGATGACTTCAGAATGGCTAAATCAAATCGGTTCAAACCATACCATCGGTATCCTATTGAAACACACAAGTCGATATCAAACCTCATGATTGTGTAGTCCTCCACTGGTCCACGCCGCTTCGGCCGTCCTGGGTAAAATGGAACATTCCAGCTTGCCCTATGTGGAAGAGGGCACATTACTCAATACTGTGGTGTGAAGTATAAAGTTCAGTTCTCCCCTGGTCCACGCTGCTTCGGCGGTCCTGGGTAAGATAGTTCATTCTAGCTTGCCCTATGTGGAAGAGGACACTTCATACTTCGTCTCTAAGCGGCGGCTTGACTCCTCCCTACGGGGAACGGGTTTACGCGCACAGCGGCGGCTTACGCACTATGGCAGTCATGGATGCCTTACGTTTCTATGAAAAGTGTGTTCCTCCCCTGGTCCACGCTGCTTCGGCAGTCCTGGGTAAGATAGTTAGTTCTAGCTTGCCCTATGTGGAAGAGGACACGTAGACTTACTGTGGTGTGAAGTATAAAGTTCAGTTCTCCCCTGGTCCACGCCGCTTCGGCCGTCCTGGGTAAAATGGATTCATCCAGCTTGCCCTATGTGGAATGAGGACACTTTATGCTTCGTCTCTAAGCGGCGGCTTGCTCCTCCCTACGGGGAACGGGTATACGCGCACAGCGGCGGCTTACGTTATGGCAGTCATGGATGCCTTACGTTTCCATGAAAAGTGTGTTCCTCCCCTGGTCCACGCTGCTTCGGCAGTCCTGGGTAAGATAGTTAGTTCTAGCTTGCCCTATGTGGAAGAGGACACGTAGACTTACTGTGGTGTGAAGTATAAGGTTCAGTTCTCCCCTGGTCCACGCCGCTTCGGCCGTCCTGGGTAAAATGGATTCATCCAGCTTGCCCTATGTGGAATGAGGACACTTTATGCTTCGTCTCTAAGCGGCGGCTTGCTCCTCCCTACGGGGAACGGCTATACGCGCACAGCGGCGGCTTACGCAAGTTAGTCACCCTCGGCAGTGGATCACTCGGCTCATGGATCGATGAAGACCGCAGCTAACTGCGCGTCATAATGTGAACTGCAGGACACATGAACATTGATAAGTTGAACGCATATTGCACGTCGTGGGAACCTACCATGATGTACAGATGACTGAGCGCTTATATTTGAGAAATGTATCGCATACATTTAACTACGCCGTGACACCCGTCACGAGACGTGCACCATGATGTTAACTAGGGTCGCGACGACCCGCTAGCATTAAAGAACCCGTGGTTTACAATATACTGGCATTGGAATTCGAAGTATTTAGAGCGTCCGTGTTCCCGCGTGAGGCGGAAGTACGAGGAGAAGGCGTGCTTGTGGTGTCTGTGGTGGTGTTTACTGATGTCTAGCTTCAGCTTATTTATTTATTTAAATAGAAGCGAAGATGTCAAAGTAGCGTCGAAGCAGCAGCGAATAGCACAAATGATTCAAGTATGGAAGTTGACCAAAGGAACACAAACAAACTAGCGTATGGGCAAAGGAAGGTATCAGTGAGTTAAACCACACGCGGGCTAACAGCCCGTTAACCGAGTCCAACGGTACATATTGGACATTGAAACAAAGTAGTCGCAAGCCAGATGTGACGATAACAACCGCAAGGTACATAAGCCTCAGTTCATGTGTGACAACCCCCTGAATTTAAGCATATTAATA
>NW_026689822.1:110000-135000 GCF_943734765.1 Anopheles ziemanni | reverse complement strand
CAACACTTTGGGTTCGCAAGGACTTGGAGTGCCGGGACGGGTTGGCGGATCCAACACTCTGGGTACCTCCGGGTACTTGGGGTTGGTTGAGGACTTGGTGAGCAAACACTTGATATACACTCTTCGGATGTACTTCGGGTGTCACCTGTTGTCCGAGACCACTTGCATGGTTAGCAAGCGTTGTGGTCTAATGGCCCTACCGGGCAAACACTTTGGGTTCGCGAGGACTTAGAGTGCTGGTAGTGGTTGGCGGACCCAACACTCTGGGTACCTCCGGGTACTTGGGGTTGGTTGAGGACTTGGTGAGCAAACACTTGATATACACTCTTCGGATGTACTTCGGGTATCGCCTGTTGTCCGAGGCCACTTGCATGGTTAGCAAGCGTTGTGGTCTAATGGCCCTACCGGGCAAACACTTTGGGTTCGCGAGGACTTGGAGTGCTGGTAGTGGTTGGCGGACCCAACACTCTGGGTACCTCCGGGTACTTGGGGTTGGTTGAGAACTTGGTGAAGATACCCCTGTCACCTTGTTCGAGGCCACTTGCATGGTAGCAAGCGTTGTGATACAATGGCCCTACCGGGCAAACACTTTGGGTTCGCAAGGACTTGGAGTGCTGGTAGTGGTTGGCGGATCCAACACTCTGGGTACCTCCGGGTACTTGGGGTTGGTTGAGGACTTGGTGAACAAACACTTGATATACACTCTTCGGATGTACTTCGGGTGTCACCTGTTGTCCGAGGCCACTTGCATGGTCAACGGTTGAGGTGGTAATGGCGGGTCGGTGCTGTAGGGTGCCGGCCTGTTGGCTGCCTTGGCCGGGTTGGTTGGTTAACACTTGATTGAGCTTGCACCCGAGGGATGGCACTTGAAGGTGGGTACCGGCCGGCTGACCTGGTGTGATGGTTGGTTGGTGAACACTTGGCGGTACTTGCACTTGGCTGTGCTTGGACTTGAAGGTGGGATCCGGCTGGCCTAGGCCATTGGTGGTTGGTTGGTGGGTTAGCCCTTAGCTGGGCTGGCTGGCTGGCTGGCCATCGGTGGTGTGGTGTGTTGGGCGGTTGGTGAACACTTGGCGGTACTTGCACTTGGCTGTGCTTGGACTTGAAGGTGGGATCCGGCTGGCCTAGGCCATTGGTGGTTGGTTGGTGGGTTAGCCCTTAGTTGGGCTGGCTGGCTGGCTGGCCATCGGTGGTGTGGTGTGGTGTGGTGTGTGGAGTCGAGCATCGCGCGCCGTTGCCTTCTTCGGAGTGTTGTGGGTACGCAAGTGCTTGCAGTGCAAAGAGGTTGGTGATGGAGTGACATTGCCTTCACCATGGAGTTGCGGGTACTTAGGTACTTGCAAGGAGATGGTGGTATGGTGGTGTTGCGTGTGTGGTGTTCGATTAGAAAGATATAATTTCTAAGTCCGGATTAGTGCTGTCAGTGGGGCCCCCGCTAACAGGTCCTGCACGGCCACCGTGGGGCTTGACTTGGCGCTATTCCGGACTTGGGGCGATCACGATGTCCCCGTGCGGGACTTAGAAGATGGAAGAACACACGTACCCTTATCCCATGACTTGTGAGCGATTGGCATACGTTACCACATGAAGAGAAAAATTGGCTAAGTCCCGGATCCATATTATATGAACAGAATAATCGGCTAAGTCCCGGATCCATATTATATGAAGAGAAATATCGGCTAAGTCCAGGATCCATATATAATAACCTAATAATCGGCTAAGTCCAGGATCCATATAATATGAAGAGAAAAATCGGCTAAGTCCGAGATTGGGTCTGTCAGAAATACACTTCCAAGTTACCACACAAGCAAGCAAGATGGCCTAGTGATGGATCCATATGATATGAGGAGAAAAATCGGCTAAGTCCCAGATTGGGTCTGTCAGAAATACACTTCCAAGTTACCACACAAGCAAGCAAGATGGCCTAGTGAGGGATCCATATAATATGAATAGAAAAATCGGCTAAGTCCGAGATTGGGTCTGTCGGAAATACACTATCAAGTTACCACACAAGCAAGCAAGATGGCCTAGTGATGGATCCATATGATATGAAGAGAAAAATCGGCTAAGTCCCAGATTGGGTCTGTCAGAAATACACTTCCAAGTTACCACACAAGCAAGCAAGATGGCCTAGTGATAGATCCATATGATATGAAGAGAAAAATCGGCTAAGTCCTAGATCCATATAATATGAAGAGAAAAATCGGCTAAGTCCCAGATTGGGTCTGTCAGACATACACTTCGAAGTTACCACACAAGCAAGCAAGTTGGCCTAGTGATGGATCCATATGATATGAAGAGAAAAATCGGCTAAGTCCCAGATTGGGTCTGTCAGAAATACACTTCCAAGTTACCACATAAGCAAGCAAGATGGCCTAGTGATGGATAAATATAATATGAAGAGAAAAATCGGCTAAGTCCCAGATTGGCTCTGTCAGACATACACTTTCAAGTTACCACACAAGCAAGCAAGTTGGCCTAGTGATGGATCCATATGATATGAAGAGAAAAATCGGCTAAGTCCCAGATTGGGTCTGTCAGAAATACACTTCCAAGTTACCACATAAGCAAGCAAGATGGCCTAGTGATGGATCCATATAATATGAAGAGAAAAATCGGCTAAGTCCCAGATTGGCTCTGTCAGACATACACTTTCAAGTTACCACACAAGCAAGCAAGATGGCCTAGTGATGGATCCATATAATATGAAGAGAAAAATCGGCTAAGTCCCAGATTGGGTCTGTCAGAAATACACTTCCAAGTTACCACACAAGCAAGCAAGATGGCCTAGTGATGGATCCATTTGATATGAAGAGAAAAATCGGCTAAGTCCCAGATTGGGTCTGTCAGAAATACACTTCCAAGTTACCAGACAAGCAAGCAAGATGGCCTAGTGATGGATCCATATGATATGAAGAGAAAAATCGGCTAAGTCCCAGATTGGGTCTGTCAGACATACACTTTCAAGTTACCACACAAGCAAGCAAGTTACCACATGAAGAGAAAGCCGGCAAAGTCCGGGAATGTTACCACATGAACTGGAAAATGGGCAAAAACCTACCTTCACAGGGAACGTGAATAACTAAGGCTGTAGACATTGGATCGACAAGCCAAAGACTGATATGGAAAGGAAATGAGTAGTACTAGCTTTCCTGAGAGTTGCAGAGCTTAGACTGCATATGAACGGAAGATATTAAGCGTCAAAGTCAGAAAAGTTGCCCGAAGGAACACAAGTTCCAACTTAGAGCATGAATACCGCCTAGACGGTAGGAGGTACGGCCAGGCTGAGGAATAAGAAAATGTTGGCCAACATGTTCCCTAACTATCCCCCGAAGACCGCAAAGCAATCCAACATCAACCAAGAAAGTTATAGCCCGATCAAGGAAACACCTACTTTGGACCGATTTTGCACCAAATACATGTACCAAGCACCTTCGGTTGCATACCTGCAGGGGCTTACCATAGTAGGCCATGGAAGACCGATATACCGAACATAATCACTTTCTATCTCCTCGGGTGTTTGAGATAGCGCTTTGCGGTACAAGAACGAAAGTTAGACTATATCTTGGTGCATCTTTTTGCCCAAGATCACAAGACCCTATCTACCAAGGCAAGAAAGTTGTGTGGGGACAAAATGTCCAAAAGTGCCCAAAGTGGCACACTTGAACCATATATTCGAGAAAAACACAAGTGTGGGCCCGAGCTAGCAAGTTGAAATGTTCTGACCGTCAGTAGCCCTAGTTGAGGTGCACTTATCATTATATGAGGCCAACGTGCCAGCTAGTCTCTAAAGGGGCGATATGGGTGTTCCAAGGTTTGTACCCAATTGAGGAAAAAACAGGGTAAGGTACGGTGTACCGCGAATAACTCGGGCTATAGATGTCCGATCGATGAGTTTGGCATATGTATGGAAAGGTCTCGACGAGACCTAACTACCCTGAAAGTATGAAGGCAAAGACTTGAATGACCGGGAAGTTATTAAGTGCACAAGTGGTAAAGTTGCACCAAAGTCCATGTTACCCGAAGTGGTACATGAACACCCAATATTCGACCAAAACACAAGTTTAGAGACGAGCTAGCGAGCTACATTGTTCAGACCGTCAGTAGCCCGCATCAAGACACGCATTTAATTATACGGGGCCTAGCCGCTAGCTCGACTCGAAGTCGGTCATATGGTTGGTTGATGGTTTGGACCGACCACGTGGTGTACCAAGGTGATGTACCTTTCATGAATTAAAACTCTGGCTGTATGGCACTGAGCGACAAGCTATGGTGTGATTTGGAATAGTCTTGAGTGGGACTATTTAGGAAAAATGCGAACAAAAAATCACAAAGTCCTTGGGCGAAGCTATTAGCGAAACATAGAGCAAATTGGTACCAAAAACTATGGAAATGGGACTTGAGTCAAAAATAACCGCAAGTTGGAGAAGAGATAGCAAGCTTGCGTAGAACAATTATATTTGGTGCATGGTATCACCAACAAAAAAGTATATGGGGCCAAGGTGCTGGCTGGCCTCCAAAGTGGAGATATGGGCGATCCAAAGTTTGTACCCAAGTACGAACAAGTATGGAAAAAACAGGGTAAGGTACCAAGTACCATTAATAACTTCGGCTGTAGATGGCCGAGCGAGGCAAACGGCTCACCGTTGGAAAGGTCTTGGGGAGACCTATCTACCCTGAAAGTTTCATGAGGCTGAGTTGAAAGACCACGGAGATATTAGGTGATGATGGTCCAATTCGGGGACCAAGTCGCAGGAAATGGCGCTTGACCAAAATCACCCTTGGAAGGTGAATACCGGCTTACCGGTAAGAGATAGCGACTTGGCGTAGAATATTCATAAGTTGGGCGTGTAGAGACGCAACTTTTATTATATGGGGCCAACCCGGTCAGGGTGCTCCAAGTCGGTCGTTTGGTTGGTTTATGGTTTGGGCCGACCACGTGGTGTGCCAAGTTGAGGTACCTTTCATGAATTATAACTTGGTCAGTTTGCCACCGAGCGACAAGCTGCGGTGTGTTTTGGAATGGTCTTGAGTGGGACTATCAAGGAAAAATACCAATCGAAAATCAGCTTGTCCATGGCCGAAGCTATTAGTGAAACATATAGCAAAATGGGTCCAAAAACGAATGAAATGGGAATTGGACCAAGAATAACGGCAAGTTGGAGAAGAGATAGCAAGTTGGCGTAGAACAATTATATTTGGTGCATGGCATGACCAACAAAAAAGTATATGGGGCCAAGGTGCTAGCTGGCCTCCAAAGTGGAGATATGGGCGATCCAAAGTTTGTACCCAAGTACGAACAAGTATGGAAAAAACAGGGTAAGGTACCAAGTACCATTAATAACTTCGGCTGTAGACGGCCGAGCGAGGCAAACGGCTCACCGTTGGAAAGGTCTTGGGAACACCTATCTACCCTGAAAGTTTTATGAGGCTGAGTTGAAAGACCACGGAGATATTAGGTGATGATGGTCCAATTCGGGGACCAAGTCGCAGGAAATGGCACTTGACCAAAATCACCCTTGGAAGGTGAATACCGGCTTACCGGTAAGAGATAGCGACTTGGCGTAGAATATTCATAAGTTGGGCGTGTAGAGACGCAACTTTCATTATATGGGGGCAACCCGGTCAGGGTGCTCCAAGTCGGTCGTTTGGTCGGTTTATGGTTTGGGCCGACCACGTAGTGTACCAAGGTGAGGTACCTTTCATGAATTATAACTCGGTCAGTTTGCCACCGAGCGGAAAGTTCCGGTGTGTTTTAGAATGGTCTCAAGCTGGACTATCAAGGAAAAATACCAATCGAAAATCAGCTTGTCCATGGCCGAAGCTATTAGTGAAACATATAGCAAAATGGGTCCAAAAACGAATGAAATGGGAATTGGACCAAGAATAACGGCAAGTTGGAGAAGAGATAGCAAGTTGGCGTAGAACAATTATATTTGGTGCATGGCATGACCAACAAAAAAGTATATGGGGCCAAGGTGCTAGCTGGCCTCCAAAGTGGAGATATGGGCGATCCAAAGTTTGTACCCAAGTACGAACAAGTATGGAAAAAACAGGGTAAGGTACCAAGTACCATTAATAACTTCGGCTGTAGACGGCCGAGCGAGGCAAACGGCTCACCGTTGGAAAGGTCTTGGGGACACCTATCCACCCTGAAAGTTTTATGAGGCTGAGTTGAAAGACCACGGAGATATTAGGTGATGATGGTCCAATTCGGGGACCAAGTCGCAGGAAATGGCACTTGACCAAAATCACCCTTGGAAGGTGAATACCGGCTTACCGGTAAGAGATAGCGACTTGGCGTAGAATATTCATAAGTTGGGCGTGTAGAGACGCAACTTTCATTATATGGGGGCAACCCGGTCAGGGTGCTCCAAGTCGGTCGTTTGGTCGGTATATGGTTTGGGCCGACCACATGGTGTACCAAGTTGAGGTATCTTTCATGAATTATAACTCGGTCAGTTTGCCACCGAGCGACAAGTTGCGGTGTGTTTTGGAATAATCTTGAGTGGGACTATCAAGCAAAAATACAAACAGAATATCAGCTTGTCCATGGCCGAAGCTATTAGTGAAACATATAGCAAAATGGGTCCGAAAACGAATGAAATGGGACTTGGACCAAGAATAACGGCAAGTTAGAGAAGAGATAGCAAGTTGGCGTAGAACAATTATATTTAGTGCATGGTATGACCAAGAAAAAAGTATATGGGGCAAAGGTGCTGGCTGGCCTCCAAAGTGGAGATATGGGCGATACAAAGTTTGTACCCAAGTATGGCAAAAACTGGTAGAGGTACCTTTCATGAATTACTGCTCAGGCTGTATGGCACTTAGCGGGACGCTTGGCTCTGGTATGGTATAGTCTTGAGTGGGACTATCAAGGAAAAATACGAACAAAAAATCACCATGTCCACGGACGAAGGTATTAGCGAAACTTAGAGCGAAATTGCGACCAAGTCGCTGGAAATGGCCCTTGGACCAAGTATACCGTCAAGGCGGTACGAGATAGCGAGTTGACGTAGAACATTTATAAGTTTGCCTACAAGAGACAAAAGTTTAGTTATATGGGGCCAACCCGCTCAGGGTTGTCCAAGTCGGTCATATGGCTGATCGAAATTTTCGACCAAGTACTGAGAAAACAGGGTAAGGTACCGTGTACCTCGAATAACTTCGGCTGTAGATGTCCGAGCGAGGCGAACGGCATAGCGTTGGAAAGGTCTTGAGGTGCTCTAGGCACCCTGAAAGTATGAGAAAGCTATCTGGAAAACTTGTGGAGATATTAGAGAAACATAGGGCCCAAAAGATACCAAGTCGCAGGAAATGGGCCCTCCATGAACACCCTAAAATCCCAATTACGGCTAAGTTGCAGGCCAGCTAGCGAAGTGAATTGTTCTAGGCATAACTAGAACACGTTAAGGCGCAACTTTTTGAATAAGAACTTTTTTCGATATCTGGTCCCCAAAGGGGGGATATGGGCGATCCAAGGATTTTTCCAAGTTTCGGTACTTTTTACGGTATCGCTCATAGCTCCGGCTGTACGCAAGCAAATGACAATCTAAGACATGAGTTGGAAAGGTATTGAGTAGTACTAACTTACGTTAGAACACAGCGAAGCGCTATCGGTTCATGGCAAGGCCGATATAAACAGTCAAAGATGAAAAATGTTGATAAAATGAACAAAAATTACCTTGGTACGCGAATAGCGGCCAGGGATGAAGAGGTACGAAGTTGGTGTAGAACAATTATAATTAGGGCTTGGTACGCTCTAAAAGTTTGCCGAAGACCGCAAAGCGCTCAGACCCATAAAAAGTGGCCATTTGGGCCGAACAGTGCGTGCAAAGAGGTGAAAATGCAAAAATTGCACTTTGGGGGGCGATTTGCGGGGGGAAGGAGGGGTCGGAGGGCAAAATGTCTCTTGACCAAAAAGTCTTATCTCGTCGAGATCTACAACATTGCCGAAGACCGCAAAGCGCTAGCTCGCAATCGAAAAATCGAGGATTTGAAAATTTTCTAAGTCTTTGGCTCCCTAAGGAAAAGTTTCAAAAATCACGTTTGTCCCCAATTTTGAAGGGGAAGGAGTCGGTTCCGGGGCATGGTGTCTTCGGCAAAAAGTCTTATCTTTTTGCGTACTTTCGACTAGTTCAATAAAAATTTTTGACCCAAAATTTGTTCGGCGGACCCCTAGGTCGAAAAACCCGAAAAAAGTCGAAAAAAGTCGAAAATGTCGAAAAATGAGAAAACCTCATATTCGGACTCTACACGAGCCCCAGATATTGAAAAGTGAAATCCGCGGTCGATTTGGAACAAAAAATTGACCTAGGCAAAGTTGTATGGAGGTAGGGACCCCTGAGAAAAAAGTTTGGTCCCGAGGCTCCTTGGACCACCAAGTCCCTAGGTCGGACCAAAATCGGAAAAAATCCGACCAAAGTCGAAAGTGTCGAAAATTTTAAAAAACCCCTTTTGGGGCCCTATGGCCTCCCTAGATAATGAAAAGTGAGGTCCGCGGCCGATCCGGAAGAAAAACTTGACCTAGGCAAACTTGTATGACGGTGGGGACCCAAAAAAATTTCGATGAGTGTAGTTTAGACAGGCCGGAAAATGTATCGGTGGTCCGTATCAAGGGACGTCTTTTAGTTCCATGGGGTGGTGGTCGTCGAACAAAGTCGCCTAGGTCGACCACCAGAAAGACCAGTCGTGTTGTAATGGATGTTTTGGCCACTTTGCTAGGGAAACCTAGTAGGTCGAAGCAAATTTGGGGTTCGAGATGAGTTGGTGAAAGTTGGTCCAACCTAGGTGTGCTTGGTGGAGGTTGACCATGAAAGTAGAGCATGATGGGAATGACCATAACTTTGGTTCTAGATGTCGGATCGGTACACTTTCGGCAGTTTTGGAAAGGTGAAGGCCTGCTCTAGCTATGTTTCCTACCAAGCTAAGCGCCTACTAGTGACCCGGAGGAGGTATTAAGGGTCAAAGGCAAAAAGGGGTACCCTAAAGTGCATGTGACCAAGAAAATGGGAAAAACGGTATCGCCTATAGCTCAGGCTGTATGGCTCGGATCGGAAAGCTTGGATATGCGTTGGAAAGGTCTTGACGAGCGCTAGCTATGTGTCCTACCAAGCGAAGCGCTAGGTGTTGAGCAAGTCGGTCATATTAGAGGGCAAAGGTGAAAAATGGTGGTTTAGAGGCGAAAATTCACCTTATGATCGAAAATAGAGGGCGAACGATAAGAGCTACGAACACGGCGTAGAACAATCATAAGTACGTTACCACAAGACCTAACTTTGGCCAATATAGAGCGAGAAGATCGGAGGTACCCATCAGGGTGATATGGCTGGTTCAAAGTTGGACCAAAACGAGACTTGAGAAATGGATTGAAACACGGTATCGCGAATAACTCAGGCTGTATGGAACGGATCGACAAGCTAAGATCAGTGTTGGAAAGGTCGAACCGAGCGCTAACTATAATCCCAAACAACCGAAGCGCTAAGTGTTGAGCAAAACTGAGTTATTAAGCGACAAAGTGGAAAAATAATACCAAAATGGCCAAAAATCACACAAGACCAAGAATACCGAGCAGGCGGTAAGAGATAGCGGGTTGACGTAGAATACTTATAAGTTTGCCTCTACGAGACCTAAAAGTCGGCCATAGAAAGCGAGAAGATCGGACCACTCTGGAAGGGTGATACGAGTGGTCAAAAATTGGCAAAAATGAAACATGGCTAAAATGGATTTGACTTGTGCACCATATAGCTCCGGCTGTATGGCATGGATTGTTAAGCTAGGATATGTTTTGGAAAGGTAACACCCAGCGCTAGATACGACTAGAAGAAAGCAAAGCGCTAACTAGCATGATTTGGAAGTTATTAAGCGTCAAAGTCGAAAAATGTTACCAAAATTGAAACTCGAGTACATTGGGCCAAAAAGTACAAGTTGTGAAATTTGGACTTACGAGTAAAATACCGAGCAGGCGGTAAGAGATAGAGACTTGGTGTAGAACAATTATAAGTTGGGCATGTTATAACCTATATTTGGCCCGAACATAGTGTCGAGATCGGTGGTACCCAAAAGGGTGGTACAGGTGTTAGATGGTTTTCCCAGAGCATAAGCTCCACATGATATGGAAAACGGGAAACATCATAACTTCGGCTGTATGGCATGGAATGGGACGAACAAGGTATCGATGGAAAGAGAAAAGGTAGCGCTAACTATAATTCCTACCAAGCAAAGCGCTAGCATGTGACCGTTCGGGTGTTATTGTGAGTCAAAGTCTGAAATTGTTACCACGAGAGGCGAAAATCCAACTAAGTCCATGAATACCGGGCTGGCGGTAAGAGATACGGCTTGGCCGTAGAACATTTATAAGTTGGCCAAGACAAGGCCTAAGTTTCGTCCATAGACGACAAGAAGATCGAAGATACCTGAAGGTGAGATATGGGCGTCCCAAAGTGGGCCTTTGAAAAAGTGACAAACTTCCCTTATAACAGCATACACCAAATATCTCTGGCTCTATGGCACCGAATAAGAAGTTGAGCTCAGCGATAGAAAGGTGATAGTCAGCGCTAAATATCATACGAACAGAGTGAAGCGCTAAAGAGAAAGGATCTTGGTGATATAAGGTGACAAAGTCGAGAAAAGTTGCCTCAAAATCATGAAAAATGTGAAAAAAATGGCTAAGTCCCGGGTGCCTTAAGGGCAGGTTTATCGAATGTACCGAGCTGGCGGTACGAGATAGAGACTTGGTGTAGAACAATTATATGTTTGGCATGGCAAGACCTACATTCGGTCAATACAAAGTGAGAAGATCAAAGATACCCGCAAGGGTGATATTGGTGTCCAAAGGAAAAAAGCACTAAGTCAAGAAGTCAGTATGCGATGAAACACGGACCAAGAGTACCAAGCAATTGGTGCAAGTTAGAGCCTTAATGGTTCAAGATAGAGACTTGGTGTAGAACAATTATAAGTTTGGCATAGCAAGACCTACATTTGGTCAATACATGGTGCGAAGATCAAAGATACCCGTAAGGGTGATATTGGTGTCCAAAGGTAAAAAACACTAAGTCTTGGGAAACTTATATGAAGAAAAAGGACCCTGATGGGTCATATGGAATTGATCGAAAAATCGGCTAAGTCCCAAAATGGGGATGTCAGAACTACACTCATGTGTTACCACACCAAGCAAGGCAAACTTATATGAAGCAAAGGACCCTGATGGGTCAAATGGTATTTTACGAAAAATCGGCTAAGTCCCAAAATGGGGATGTCAGAACTACACTCAAATGTTACCACACCAAGCAAGGCAAACTTATATGAAGCAAAGGACCCTGATGGGTCAAATGGTATTTTACGAAAAATCGGCTAAGTCCCAAAATGGGGATGTCAGAACTACACTCAAATGTTACCACACCAAGCAAGGCAAACTTATATGAAGCAAAGGACCCTGATGGGTCATATGGTATTTTACGAAAAATCGGCTAAGTCCCAAAATGGTGATGTCAGAACTACACTAAAATGTTACCACACCAAGCAAGGCAAACTTATATGAAGGCAAGGACCCTGATGGGTCATATGGTATTTTACGAAAAATCGGCTAAGTCCCAAAATGGTGATGTCAGAACTACACTAAAATGTTACCACACCAAGCAAGGCAAACTTATATGAAGGCAAGGACCCTGATGGGTCATATGGTATTGATCGAAAAATCGGCTAAGTCCCAAAATGGGGATGTCAGAACTACACTCAAATGTTACCACATCAAGCAAGGCAAACTTATATGAAGGAAAGGACCCTGATGGGTCATATGGTATTTTACGAAAAATCGGCTAAGTCCCAAAATGGGGATGTCAGAACTACACTCATGTGTTACCACACCAAGCAAGGCAAACTTATATGAAGGCAAGGACCCTGATGGGTCATATGGTATTTTACGAAAAATCGGCTAAGTCCCAAAATGATGATGTCAGAACTACACTCAAATGTTACCACACCAAGCAAGGCAAACTTATATGAAGCAAAGGACCCTGATGGGTCATATGGTATGGATCGAAAAATCGGCTAAGTCCCAAAATGGGGATGTCTGAACTACACTCAAATGTTACCACATCAAGCAAGGCAAACTTATATGAAGGAAAGGACCCTGATGGGTCATATGGTATTTTACGAAAAATCGGCTAAGTCCCAAAATGGGGATGTCAGAACTACACTCATGTGTTACCACACCAAGCAAGGCAAACTTATATGAAGGCAAGGACCCTGATGGGTCATATGGTATTTTACGAAAAATCGGCTAAGTCCCAAAATGATGATGTCAGAACTACACTCAAATGTTACCACACCAAGCAAGGCAAACTTATATGAAGCAAAGGACCCTGATGGGTCATATGGTATGGATCGAAAAATCGGCTAAGTCCCAAAATGGGGATGTCTGAACTACACTCAAATGTTACCACATCAAGCAAGGCAAACTTATATGAAGGAAAGGACCCTGATGGGTCATATGGTATTTTACGAAAAATCGGCTAAGTCCCAAAATGGGGATGTCAGAACTACACTCATGTGTTACCACACCAAGCAAGGCAAACTTATATGAAGGCAAGGACCCTGATGGGTCATATGGTATTTTACGAAAAATCGGCTAAGTCCCAAAATGATGATGTCAGAACTACACTCAAATGTTACCACACCAAGCAAGGCAAACTTATATGAAGCAAAGGACCCTGATGGGTCATATGGTATTTTACGAAAAATCGGCTAAGTCCCAAAATGAGGATGTCAGATCTACACTCAAATGTTACCACACCAAGCAAGGCAAACTTATATGAAGGCAAGGACCCTGATGGGTCATATGGTATTTTACGAAAAATCGGCTAAGTCCCAAAATGATGATGTCAGAACTACACTCAAATGTTACCACACCAAGCAAGGCAAACTTATATGAAGCAAAGGACCCTGATGGGTCATATGGTATTTTACGAAAAATCGGCTAAGTCCCAAAATGGTGATGTCAGAACTACACTAAAATGTTACCACACCAAGCAAGGCAAACTTATATGAAGGCAAGGACCCTGATGGGTCATATGGTATGGATCGAAAAATCGGCTAAGTCCCAAAATGGGGATGTCTGAACTACACTCAAATGTTACCACATCAAGCAAGGCAAACTTATATGAAGGAAAGGACCCTGATGGGTCATATGGTATTTTACGAAAAATCGGCTAAGTCCCAAAATGGGGATGTCAGAACTACACTCATGTGTTACCACACCAAGCAAGGCAAACTTATATGAAGCAAAGGACCCTGATGGGTCATATGGTATTGATTGAAAAATCGGCTAAGTCCCAAAATGGGGATGTCAGAACTACACTCAAATGTTACCACACCAAGCAAGGCAAACTTATATGAAGCAAAGGACCCATATGGGTCATATGGTATTTTACGAAAAATCGGCTAAGTCCCAAAATGATGATGTCAGAACTACACTCAAATGTTACCATACCAAGCAAGGCAAACTTATATGAAGGAAAGGACCCATATGGGTCATATGGTATTTTACGAAAAATCGGCTAAGTCCCAAAATGAGGATGTCAGAACTACACTAAAAAGTTACCACACCAAGCAAGGCAAAGTACCTAGGTGAACCCTAGGAAGAAACACGGACCAAGTCAGATGGCCTAAGTCAATAGAACAAGTGACCTAGGCAAAGTTGTATGGCGCTGAGGACCCTGAAAAATCTGGTTAGTGTAGTTTAGACAGGGTAGGTTTTTGGGTCGGCCGAACCCCCTTATTTTGGGTTTTGGCCTCATCAAGAAGCTACACCTAGGCAAACTGCCTAGGGTGAAAGTGCGAAGACCAATCGAATAGTAAGACAAGTTTTGACCGATCGCCCTAGGCAAGCTTGTATGAAGAAAGGGACCCTATGGGTCATATGGAAATACATGAAAAATCGGCTAAGTCCCAAAATTGGGATGTCTGAACTACACTAAAAAGTTACCACATCAAGCAAGGCAAAGTACCTAGGTGAACCCTAGCAAGAAACACGGACCAAGTCAGATGGCCTAAGTCAAGAGAACAAGTGACCTAGGCAAAGTTGTATGACGGTGAGGACCCTGAAAAATCTGGTTAGTGTAGTTTAGACAGGGGAGGTTTTTGGGTCGGCTGAACCTCCTTATTTTGGGTTTTGACCTCCTCAAGAAGCTACACCTAGGCAAACTGCCTAGGGTGAAAGTGCGAAGACCAATCGAATAGTAAGACAAGTTTTGACCGATCGCCCTAGGCAAGCTTGTATGAAGAAAGGGACCCTATGGGTCATATGGAAATACATGAAAAATCGGCTAAGTCCCAAAATTGGGATGTCTGAACTACACTAAAAAGTTACCACATCAAGCAAGGCAAAGTACCTAGGTGAACCCTAGCAAGAAACACGGACCAAGTCAGATGGCCTAAGTCAAGAGAACAAGTGACCTAGGCAAAGTTGTATGACGGTGAGGACCCTGAAAAATCTGGTTAGTGTAGTTTAGACAGGGGAGGTTTTTGGGTCGGCTGAACCTCCTTATTTTGGGTTTTGACCTCCTCAAGAAGCTACACCTAGGCAAACTGCCTAGGGTGAAAGTGCGAAGACCAATCGAATAGTAAGACAAGTTTTGACCGATCGCCCTAGGCAAGCTTGTATGAAGAAAGGGACCCTATGGGTCATATGGAAATACATGAAAAATCGGCTAAGTCCCAAAATTGGGATGTCTGAACTACACTAAAAAGTTACCACATCAAGCAAGGCAAAGTACCTAGGTGAACCCTAGCAAGAAACACGGACCAAGTCAGATGGCCTAAGTCAAGAGAACAAGTGACCTAGGCAAAGTTGTATGACGGTGAGGACCCTGAAAAATCTGGTTAGTGTAGTTTAGACAGGGGAGGTTTTTGGGTCGGCTGAACCTCCTTATTTTGGGTTTTGACCTCCTCAAGAAGACAGACCTAGGCAAACTGCCTAGGGTGAAAGTGCGAAGACCAATCGAATAGTAAGACAAGTTTTGACCGATCGCCCTAGGCAAGCTTGTATGAAGAAAGGGACCCTATGGGTCATATGGAAATACATGAAAAATCGGCTAAGTCCCAAAATTGGGATGTCTGAACTACACTAAAAAGTTACCACAGCAAGCAAGGCAAAGTACCTAGGTGAACCCTAGGAAGAAACACGGACCAAGTCAGATGGCCTAAGTCAAGAGTACAAGTGACCTAGGCAAAGTTGTATGGCGCTGAGGACCCTGAAAAATCGGGTTAGTGTAGTTCAGACAGGGGAGGTTTCTGGGTCGGCTGAACCTCCTTATTTCGGGTTTTGGCCTCCTCAAGAAGACAGACCTAGGCAAACTGCCTAGGGTGAAAGTGCGAAGACCAATCGAATAGTAAGACAAGTTTTGACCGATCGCCCTAGGCAAGCTTGTATGAAGAAAGGGACCCTATGGGTCATATGGAAATACATGAAAAATCGGCTAAGTCCCAAAATTGGGATGTCTGAACTACACTAAAAAGTTACCACATCAAGCAAGGCAAAGTACCTAGGTGAACCCTAGGAAGAAACACGGACCAAGTCAGATGGCCTAAGTCAAGAGTACAAGTGACCTAGGCAAAGTTGTATGGCGCTGAGGACCCTGAAAAATCGGGTTAGTGTAGTTCAGACAGGGGAGGTTTCTGGGTCGGCTGAACCTCCTTATTTCGGGTTTTGGCCTCCTCAAGAAGACAGACCTAGGCGAATTGCCTAGGGTGAAACTGCGAAGACCAATCGAATAGTAAGACAAGTTTTGACCGATCGCCCTAGGCAAGCTTGTATGAAGAAAGGGACCCTTAGGGTCATATGGAAATTCATGAAAAATCGGCTAAGTCCCAAAATTGGGATGTCAGAACTACACTAAAAAGTTACCACATCAAGCAAGGCAAAGTACCTAGGTGAACCCTAGGAAGAAACACGGACCAAGTCAGATGGCCTAAGTCAAGAGTACAAGTGACCTAGGCAAAGTTGTATGGCGCTGAGGACCCTGAAAAATCGGGTTAGTGTAGTTAAGACAGGGGAGGTTTCAGGGTCGGCCAGACCTCCTTATTTCGGGTTTTGGCCTCCTCAAGAAGACAGACCTAGGCGAATTGCCTAGGGTGAAACTGCGAAGACCAATCGAATAGTAAGACAAGTTTTGACCGATCGCCCTAGGCAAGCTTGTATGAAGAAAGGGACCCTATGGGTCATGTGGAAATATACGAAAAATCGGCTAAGTCCCAAAATTGGGATGTCAGAACTACACTATAAAGTTACCACATTAGCAAGGCAGACTTGTATGAAGAACGGGACCCTGGTGAAAGTAGCAAATATCCCAAACCGAACATGAATATTATACACACAAGAGTACGAACATAAAGGAACACGGACCAAGCGTACCGAGAGAATCGGTACTATAGAGCCCTCGTGGTTCTACACAAAGACTTTATGTTCGGGGTTCACACCCCAAATCGAACGTGGAATTTACTTTCTGATGGTCATGCGGTCGTCCAAAGGGGTCTAGTATCCTGGGATGACAAGCATCACGGGCACAGCTCGTATCAAAACAGTCGAAGAGGCCCGCGAAAGCTTGCTTTCCATGGCTATGCGATGCACAAATTGAGTTTACTCACCGTAGTATAAAACGAACGAACCGAACCTATCCGAGTAGGGATAATGGGCGCAGTAACATACTTCTGTGACCCAGCGAGAGTTGAACGAGGTGACATGAACTGTCAGTGGCTTATATCAGATGGGATACATACATGAGATTGCTTTCAAATCTACACTCGAAAACCTAACCAAGTAAAAGCGAACGTGGGAAGGATTCGAAACCGGTCACGAAATCTTAAGCTGGAAAGAGTCATCACTATGGATACATATTATGCGAAACCAATCAAGTGCTCAGTACTGATCCAAAACCTAAGAGCACTAGTGAACACCTTATTCTCACCCTAGTTCACATCCAAGTGATCGACCACGTGTGTGAAGCAAAGACCAATCGAATTCCTCAATGGACCGAACACTATGAACAAATGGCCAAAAACGTTATAACTATCCAAACATACTACTATCTAGCGAAAGTCATCACGATGGAACCATACCATGATCTTTAACCTATAGCGCTCACCATATTCCTACCCAGAGTGCAAGTGAACAGATTGCCCACCCGTACCCAGTTCACAACCACGTGATCGACTAACATACCGAGGTTACCACAAGTCAAAGTTATACGTTTACAAGCGCAAGACCAATCGAAAACCCCGAAAGCAATCTCGACCCAAAATGTATTATCCGTGAGTGTAGTCGAGTCTCGTACTCGTCATCTGTAATCGTCGGATAGAATATCCAGTACACGGTTGTTTTTCCAAATGAAATCTACATACAGAACTCGCTCTTGGCAAATGGGTGGCAATGGCGCAATCAGGAGCGAGTTCCCGTCCGGGTGCCAAGTGATTGGCAAATGTCTGGGGGAAAGCAACCATATATTGATTTGTCTGTTAGTGTACTGGGTGTTTGAGGTATGTAGTATCCACGCTTGGTTGGGTGTGTCAGAGGACCGTGAATGCGTTCGCAACCCCAATTGGGGTACATCGGGAATGATTTTGTGGAACCGATGTGCCCGGCACACACTAAGTTTTGTTGCAAGTTAATAGTGTGCCATGTCCGGGGGGGTTGTGATTAAACTCTGGTGAATTGCGTACTGTGGTGATTGGGGTATGAAAGCCCCGCAGTTGCAATGATCGGACGCGCCTAGCGTGTCCTTTAGTTGATGGTAGGGAAATGAAGGCCCTTGTCAGCTCACCTAAGTATTCATGGAAGTTTGGCATAAGGTCGCTGTGGTAGGGGTATGAAGGCCCCGTCAGCGCATGCACAATCGGGCGCACGAGCGCTTAGCGGAGTCGAATGCCGCTCAAGTGCCTGTCCGGTGCATCGGGTGTGTGTGTGATACGAGGGCAATGAGGTTCGCACGGGGGCTCGCCTCCCGTGTGCTACCGGACTTGACAACATATAGAACGTGGTGTTTGCTCCTCCGGGTGCAATGGGACAATGAACATTCGAACGCAAAGTCGGAATTCTGGTTGATCCTACCAGTAATATACGCTCGTCTCAAAGGTTAAGCCATGCATGTCTAAGTACAAACAGATTTAATGTGAAACCGCATAAGGCTCAGTATAACAGCTATAATTTACGAGATCATCAACCTAGTTACTTGGATAACTGTGGAAAATCTAGAGCTAATACATGCAACATGCCAGGACCCTCGCGGGAACTGGTGCACTTATTAGTCAAACCAATCGCGGGTTCTCCGTGTCATTGAGTTGAAGTCTGGATAATGATGCTGATCGTATGGTCTCGCACCGACGACAGATCTCGCAAATATCTGCCCTATCAACTATGGATGGTAGTATAGAGGACTACCATGGTTGCAACGGGTAACGGGGAATCAGGGTTCGATTCCGGAGAGGGAGCCTGAGAAATGGCTACCACATCCAAGGAAGGCAGCAGGCGCGTAAATTACCCAATCCCGGGACGGGGAGGTAGTGACGAGAAATAACAATATGAAACTCTTTAATGATGTTTCATAATTGGAATGAGTAGAGCATAAATCCTTCTACGAGGATCAAGTGGAGGGCAAGTCTGGTGCCAGCAGCCGCGGTAATTCCAGCTCCACTAGCGTATATTAAAATTGTTGCGGTTAAAACGTTCGAAGTTGATACTTGTCCAACACAGTCCGGCTCCGCCGACC
The DNA here is from genome assembly GCF_943734765.1 of Anopheles ziemanni. Taxonomy (NCBI): domain Eukaryota; kingdom Metazoa; phylum Arthropoda; class Insecta; order Diptera; family Culicidae; genus Anopheles; species Anopheles ziemanni. The sequence continues at coordinate 116,239 of NW_026689822.1, read as the reverse complement.
CGGTCAACCCGTGGTCGGTGGGCCAAGTCGGAATCTGGTTGCGACTCAATGGTGTGGTAGGGCACCAAGTCTGTGTCATGGTGTGCCCTTCAACGGGTGCAAGTGTAACATAGAGCTCGACCGCTCACGTTTACCTTGAACAAATTAGAGTGCTTAAAGCAGGGTGCCCAAACGCCCTAGAATAATCTTGCATGGAATAATGGAATACGACCTTGGTCTAATCTTTCATTGGTTTGTACTCAGACCGGAGGTAATGATTAACAGAAGTAGTTGGGGACACTAGTATTACGGCGCGAGAGGTGAAATTCGTAGACCGTCGTAAGACTAACTAAAGCGAAGGCATTTGTCAAGGATGCTTTCTTTAATCAAGAACGAAAGTTAGAGGATCGAAGGCGATTAGATACCGCCCTAGTTCTAACCGTAAACGATGCCAACTAGCAATTGGGAGACGCTACAACCAGGTGCTCTCAGTAGCTTCCGGGAAACCAAAGTCAGGTTCCGGGGGAAGTATGGTTGCAAAGTTGAAACTTAAAGGAATTGACGGAAGGGCACCACAATGAAATGGAGCTTGCGGTTCAATTTGACTCAACACGGGAAAACTTACCAGGTCCGAACTTATGGAGGTGAGACAGATTAATAGCTCTTTCTCAAATTTAAGGGTAGTGGTGCATGGCCGTTCTTAGTTCGTGGATTGATTTGTCTGGTTAATTCCGATAACGAACGTGACTCACATATGCTAACTAGAACGCAGTCAGCGTTAATGCGTCGATGCCGATTGGAACGGGTTAGGACCTTTCGGTGGAGTATGACCTGACACCTTCGCTGTTCGTGTGCGCAAGTGCACTTACGGTACGCTGCTTAGCAGGACAATTTGTGTTTAGCAAAATGAGATCGAGCGATAACAGGTCCGTGATGCCCTTAGATGTTCTGGGCTACACGCGTGCTACAATGTGGGTAGCAGCGTGTCTCCTATTCCGAGAGGAACGGGAAATCACTCAAATACTCACTTAGTAGGGATTATGGATTGCAATGGTCCATATGAACTCGGAACTTCTAGTAAGTGCTGGTCATCAGCCAGCGTTGAATACGTCCCTGCCCTTTGTACACACCGCCCGTCGCTACTACCGATGGATTATTTAGTGAGGTCTTTGGAGATGATCGTTCGCTGGATCCTCGTGAACCGCGTCTGCTTTATCGAAGTTGACCGAACTTGATGATTTAGAGGAAGTAAAAGTCGTAACAAGGTTTCCGTAGGTGAACCTGCGGAAGGATCATTAGTGGCCAAGTGATCCTTCCAGAAGTCCGAACCTGCGGGTTGAGACTTCGGCACAAGTTGCCATATGATAATTGACGAAACACTATAGAAGTCCGAACCTGCGGGTTGAGACTCAGGCACAAGTTGCCATATGAAAGTTGACGAAACACTAACAAGTCCGAACCTGCGGGTTGAGACTTAGGCACACGTTGCCTTATACATGACTTCGAACAAATACACAAGTCCGAACCTGCGGGTTGAGACTTAGGCACAAGTTGCCTTATACATGACTTCGAACAAATACACAAGTCCGAACCTGCGGGTTGAGACTTAGGCACAAGTTGCCATATGAAAGTTGACGAAACACTAACAAGTCCGAACCTGCGGGTTGAGACTTAGGCACACGTTGCCTTATACATGACTTCGAACAAATACACAAGTCCGAACCTGCGGGTTGAGACTTAGGCACAAGTTGCCTTATACATACATTGGCCAAATAAACAGAAGTCCGAACCTGCGGGTTGAGACTTAGGCACAAGTTGCCATATTATATTCGATCAAACACTAAGTAGTCCGAACCTGCGGGTTGAGACTCAAGACCGTAACAAGATGTTACTATACAAGTCCGAACCTAAGGGTTGAGACTTAATGCGATCTAGATACCAAGTTGACATCCAATACCTGTTGAGCAAAACCAAAGATTCCCTGTTCTCGAATGATTACACTATATAACAGGGAATCATGAAGAAATCAAGCAAGCGTGAAACAAAGTCATCACTTGGGCATGCTCGATAGCCAACCACATGACCTTAACCTAAGAGAGCATGCAAACCACATGATACCTATAAACGATTAACCCGCCCTAGTTCAATCGTTCACCAAGTGATGACTTCAGTATGGCTAAGAGAAAAACTTTTGAATGGGAAAAACTCTAAGTCCGAACCTCCGGGTTGAGACTTCCGCGTCGGAGGTGGGCGCACCTCCTATCCGAAAGATGGTGAATCAGGGGTGTTCGATCAGCAATGGTCGGATGCCCCGTCGTAGTCCAACTATGACAATCCAAGTCAAGACCTCCGGGTTGAGACTTCCGCGTCCGGAGGTACGCGTACCGCCTACCCGAAAGATGGTGACTCAGGGGTGTTCGATCAGCAATGGTCGGATGCCCCGTCGTAGTCCAACTATGACAATCAAAGTCAAGACCTCCGGGTTGAGACTTCCGCGTCCGGAGGTACGCGTACCGCCTACCCGAAAGATGGTGTGCTTCTGGGGTATTCGATGAGTCGGATACCCCGTCGTAGTCCAACTATGACAATCCAAGTCAAGACCTCCGGGTTGAGACTTCCGCGTCCGGAGGTACGCGTACCGCCTACCCGAAAGATGGTGAATCAGGGGTGTTCGATCAGCAATGGTCGGATGCCCCGTCGTAGTCCAACTATGACAATCAAAGTCAAGACCTCCGGGTTGAGACTTCCGCGTCCGGAGGTACGCGTACCGCCTACCCGAAAGATAGTGAATCAGGGGTGTTCGATCAGCAATGGTCGGATGCCCCGTCGTAGTCCAACTATGACAATCAAAGTCAAGACCTCCGGGTTGAGACTTTCTAAGAGTACAAGCATAAAGGAACACGGACCAAGCCGTACCGAGAGAATCGGTACTAGAGCCCTTGTGGTTCTACATTGAGAGAGCCCTCGTGGTTCTCATTAGGGGCTTTATGCAAGAAGTACTCAATACTGTGGTGTGAAGTATAAAGTATAGTCCTCCCCTGGTCCACACTGCTTCGGCGGTCCTGGGTAAGATAGTTAGTTCTAGCTTGCCCTATGTGGAAGAGGACTCAATACCCTACCTGTTGAGCTTGAAACAAAGTCATCACTTGGGCATGCTCATATTGCCATACACAATTACATTATATTCGAATGAGCATGCAAGCGACCCTATATAGACCGAACCAAAACGATAGATACCGCCGTAGTTCACCCCCACCAAGTGATGACTTCAGTATGGCTAGTGTGTGAAGTATAAAGTATAGTCCTCCCCTGGTCCACACTGCTTCGGCGGTCCTGGGTAAGATAGTTAGTTCTAGCTTGCCCTATGTGGAAGAGGACACAATACTTAATACTTAGAGTACAAGCATAAAGGAACACGGACCAAGCCGTACCGAGAGAATCGGTACTAGAGCCCTCGTGGTTCTACATTGAGAGAGCCCTCGTGGTTCTCATTAGGGGCTTTATGCAAGACGTACTCAATACTGTGGTGTGAAGTTTAAAGTATAGAGTCCTCCACTGGTCCACGCTGCTTCGGCGGTCCTGGGTAAGATAGTTAGTTCTAGCTTGCCCTATGTGGAAGAGGACTCAATACCCTACCTGTTGAGCTTGAAACAAAGTCATCACTTGGGCATGCTCATATTGCCATACAATATTCCATTATCTACTAATGAGCATGCAGCTATATGATTATAACCTGTAAACGATTACCCCGCCGTAGTTCAGCGCTTCAACCAAGTGATGACTTCAGTATGGCTAGTGTGTGAAGTATAAAGTATAGTCCTCCCCAGGTCCACACTGCTTCGGCGGTCCTGGGTAAGATAGTTAGTTCTAGCTTGCCCTATGGTGGAAGAGGACACCATACTTAATACTGTGGTGTAATGAACAAAGTATAGTCCTCCACTGGTCCACGCTGCTTTGCAGTCCTGGGTAAGATAGTTAATTCTAGCTTGCCCTATGTGGAAGAGGGCATACAAGACAAAGTATAGTTCTCCCCTGGTCCACGCTGCTTCGGCAGTCCTGGGTAAGATAGTTAATTCTAGCTTGCCCTATGTGGAAGAGAGCATACATGAACCAAGAACGAAGGTTATGATCGAGGAATGATTCGACAACTAACCGATGGTATGAAATGTGAAGAATTCAAGCAAGCACACAATCAAGTCATCACTTGGGCATGCTCGATAGCCAACCTCATGACATTAACCTAGTAGAGCATGCGAAAACCAATATATATGTAAACGATGCCCCTCCCTAGTTCAGCGCTTCAACCAAGTGATGACTTCAGAATGGCTAAATCAAATCGGTTCAAAACATACCATCGGTACCCTATTGAAACACACAAGTCGATATCAAACCTCTTAATTGTGTAGTCCTCCACTGGTCCACGCCGCTGCGGCGGTCCTGGGTAAGATAGTTCATTCTAGCTTGCCCTATGTGGAAGAGGGCACATTACTCAATACTGTGGTGTTATGAACAAAGTATAGTCCTCCTCTGGTCCACGCTGCTTCGGCGGTCCTGGGTAAGATAGTTAATTCTAGCTTGCCCTATGTGGAAGAGGGCATACAAGACAAAGTATAGTTCTCCCCTGGTCCACGCTGCTTCGGCGGTCCTGGGTAAGATAGTTAATTCTAGCTTGCCCTATGTGGAAGAGAGCATACATGAACCAAGAACGAAGGTTATGATCGAGGAATGATTCGACAACTAACCGATGGTATGAAATGTGAAGAATTCAAGCAAGCACACAATCAAGTCATCACTTGGGCATGCTCGATAGCCAACCTCATGACATTAACCTAGTAGAGCATGCGAAAACCAATATATATGTAAACGATGCCTCCCTAGTTCAGCGCTTCAACCAAGTGATGACTTCAGAATGGCTAAATCAAATCGGTTCAAACCATACCATCGGTATCCTATTGAAACACACAAGTCGATATCAAACCTCATGATTGTGTAGTCCTCCACTGGTCCACGCCGCTTCGGCCGTCCTGGGTAAAATGGAACATTCCAGCTTGCCCTATGTGGAAGAGGGCACATTACTCAATACTGTGGTGTGAAGTATAAAGTTCAGTTCTCCCCTGGTCCACGCTGCTTCGGCGGTCCTGGGTAAGATAGTTCATTCTAGCTTGCCCTATGTGGAAGAGGACACTTCATACTTCGTCTCTAAGCGGCGGCTTGACTCCTCCCTACGGGGAACGGGTTTACGCGCACAGCGGCGGCTTACGCACTATGGCAGTCATGGATGCCTTACGTTTCTATGAAAAGTGTGTTCCTCCCCTGGTCCACGCTGCTTCGGCAGTCCTGGGTAAGATAGTTAGTTCTAGCTTGCCCTATGTGGAAGAGGACACGTAGACTTACTGTGGTGTGAAGTATAAAGTTCAGTTCTCCCCTGGTCCACGCCGCTTCGGCCGTCCTGGGTAAAATGGATTCATCCAGCTTGCCCTATGTGGAATGAGGACACTTTATGCTTCGTCTCTAAGCGGCGGCTTGCTCCTCCCTACGGGGAACGGGTATACGCGCACAGCGGCGGCTTACGTTATGGCAGTCATGGATGCCTTACGTTTCCATGAAAAGTGTGTTCCTCCCCTGGTCCACGCTGCTTCGGCAGTCCTGGGTAAGATAGTTAGTTCTAGCTTGCCCTATGTGGAAGAGGACACGTAGACTTACTGTGGTGTGAAGTATAAGGTTCAGTTCTCCCCTGGTCCACGCCGCTTCGGCCGTCCTGGGTAAAATGGATTCATCCAGCTTGCCCTATGTGGAATGAGGACACTTTATGCTTCGTCTCTAAGCGGCGGCTTGCTCCTCCCTACGGGGAACGGCTATACGCGCACAGCGGCGGCTTACGCAAGTTAGTCACCCTCGGCAGTGGATCACTCGGCTCATGGATCGATGAAGACCGCAGCTAACTGCGCGTCATAATGTGAACTGCAGGACACATGAACATTGATAAGTTGAACGCATATTGCACGTCGTGGGAACCTACCATGATGTACAGATGACTGAGCGCTTATATTTGAGAAATGTATCGCATACATTTAACTACGCCGTGACACCCGTCACGAGACGTGCACCATGATGTTAACTAGGGTCGCGACGACCCGCTAGCATTAAAGAACCCGTGGTTTACAATATACTGGCATTGGAATTCGAAGTATTTAGAGCGTCCGTGTTCCCGCGTGAGGCGGAAGTACGAGGAGAAGGCGTGCTTGTGGTGTCTGTGGTGG
>NW_026689822.1:75000-105000 GCF_943734765.1 Anopheles ziemanni | reverse complement strand
GAGGACTTGGTGAACAAACACTTGATATACACTCTCCGGATGTACTTCGGGTGTCACCTGTTGTCCGAGGCCACTTGCATGGTCGCAAGCGTTGTGATACAATGGCCCTACCGGGCAAACACTTTGGGTTCGCAAGGACTTGGAGTGCCGGGACGGGTTGGCGGATCCAACACTCTGGGTACCTCCGGGTACTTGGGGTTGGTTGAGGACTTGGTGAACAAACACTTGATATACACTCTTCGGATGTACTTCGGGTGTCACCTGTTGTCCGAGACCACTTGCATGGTTAGCAAGCGTTGTGGTCTAATGGCCCTACCGGGCAAACACTTTGGGTTCGCAAGGACTTGGAGTGCCGGGACGGGTTGGCGGATCCAACACTCTGGGTACCTCCGGGTACTTGGGGTTGGTTGAGGACTTGGTGAGCAAACACTTGATATACACTCTTCGGATGTACTTCGGGTGTCACCTGTTGTCCGAGACCACTTGCATGGTTAGCAAGCGTTGTGGTCTAATGGCCCTACCGGGCAAACACTTTGGGTTCGCGAGGACTTAGAGTGCTGGTAGTGGTTGGCGGACCCAACACTCTGGGTACCTCCGGGTACTTGGGGTTGGTTGAGGACTTGGTGAGCAAACACTTGATATACACTCTTCGGATGTACTTCGGGTATCGCCTGTTGTCCGAGGCCACTTGCATGGTTAGCAAGCGTTGTGGTCTAATGGCCCTACCGGGCAAACACTTTGGGTTCGCGAGGACTTGGAGTGCTGGTAGTGGTTGGCGGACCCAACACTCTGGGTACCTCCGGGTACTTGGGGTTGGTTGAGAACTTGGTGAAGATACCCCTGTCACCTTGTTCGAGGCCACTTGCATGGTAGCAAGCGTTGTGATACAATGGCCCTACCGGGCAAACACTTTGGGTTCGCAAGGACTTGGAGTGCTGGTAGTGGTTGGCGGATCCAACACTCTGGGTACCTCCGGGTACTTGGGGTTGGTTGAGGACTTGGTGAACAAACACTTGATATACACTCTTCGGATGTACTTCGGGTGTCACCTGTTGTCCGAGGCCACTTGCATGGTCAACGGTTGAGGTGGTAATGGCGGGTCGGTGCTGTAGGGTGCCGGCCTGTTGGCTGCCTTGGCCGGGTTGGTTGGTTAACACTTGATTGAGCTTGCACCCGAGGGATGGCACTTGAAGGTGGGTACCGGCCGGCTGACCTGGTGTGATGGTTGGTTGGTGAACACTTGGCGGTACTTGCACTTGGCTGTGCTTGGACTTGAAGGTGGGATCCGGCTGGCCTAGGCCATTGGTGGTTGGTTGGTGGGTTAGCCCTTAGCTGGGCTGGCTGGCTGGCTGGCCATCGGTGGTGTGGTGTGTTGGGCGGTTGGTGAACACTTGGCGGTACTTGCACTTGGCTGTGCTTGGACTTGAAGGTGGGATCCGGCTGGCCTAGGCCATTGGTGGTTGGTTGGTGGGTTAGCCCTTAGTTGGGCTGGCTGGCTGGCTGGCCATCGGTGGTGTGGTGTGGTGTGGTGTGTGGAGTCGAGCATCGCGCGCCGTTGCCTTCTTCGGAGTGTTGTGGGTACGCAAGTGCTTGCAGTGCAAAGAGGTTGGTGATGGAGTGACATTGCCTTCACCATGGAGTTGCGGGTACTTAGGTACTTGCAAGGAGATGGTGGTATGGTGGTGTTGCGTGTGTGGTGTTCGATTAGAAAGATATAATTTCTAAGTCCGGATTAGTGCTGTCAGTGGGGCCCCCGCTAACAGGTCCTGCACGGCCACCGTGGGGCTTGACTTGGCGCTATTCCGGACTTGGGGCGATCACGATGTCCCCGTGCGGGACTTAGAAGATGGAAGAACACACGTACCCTTATCCCATGACTTGTGAGCGATTGGCATACGTTACCACATGAAGAGAAAAATTGGCTAAGTCCCGGATCCATATTATATGAACAGAATAATCGGCTAAGTCCCGGATCCATATTATATGAAGAGAAATATCGGCTAAGTCCAGGATCCATATATAATAACCTAATAATCGGCTAAGTCCAGGATCCATATAATATGAAGAGAAAAATCGGCTAAGTCCGAGATTGGGTCTGTCAGAAATACACTTCCAAGTTACCACACAAGCAAGCAAGATGGCCTAGTGATGGATCCATATGATATGAGGAGAAAAATCGGCTAAGTCCCAGATTGGGTCTGTCAGAAATACACTTCCAAGTTACCACACAAGCAAGCAAGATGGCCTAGTGAGGGATCCATATAATATGAATAGAAAAATCGGCTAAGTCCGAGATTGGGTCTGTCGGAACTACACTATCAAGTTACCACACAAGCAAGCAAGATGGCCTAGTGATGGATCCATATGATATGAAGAGAAAAATCGGCTAAGTCCCAGATTGGGTCTGTCAGAAATACACTTCCAAGTTACCACACAAGCAAGCAAGATGGCCTAGTGATAGATCCATATGATATGAAGAGAAAAATCGGCTAAGTCCTAGATCCATATAATATGAAGAGAAAAATCGGCTAAGTCCCAGATTGGGTCTGTCAGACATACACTTCGAAGTTACCACACAAGCAAGCAAGTTGGCCTAGTGATGGATCCATATGATATGAAGAGAAAAATCGGCTAAGTCCCAGATTGGGTCTGTCAGAAATACACTTCCAAGTTACCACATAAGCAAGCAAGATGGCCTAGTGATGGATAAATATAATATGAAGAGAAAAATCGGCTAAGTCCCAGATTGGCTCTGTCAGACATACACTTTCAAGTTACCACACAAGCAAGCAAGTTGGCCTAGTGATGGATCCATATGATATGAAGAGAAAAATCGGCTAAGTCCCAGATTGGGTCTGTCAGAAATACACTTCCAAGTTACCACATAAGCAAGCAAGATGGCCTAGTGATGGATCCATATAATATGAAGAGAAAAATCGGCTAAGTCCCAGATTGGCTCTGTCAGACATACACTTTCAAGTTACCACACAAGCAAGCAAGATGGCCTAGTGATGGATCCATATAATATGAAGAGAAAAATCGGCTAAGTCCCAGATTGGGTCTGTCAGAAATACACTTCCAAGTTACCACACAAGCAAGCAAGATGGCCTAGTGATGGATCCATTTGATATGAAGAGAAAAATCGGCTAAGTCCCAGATTGGGTCTGTCAGAAATACACTTCCAAGTTACCAGACAAGCAAGCAAGATGGCCTAGTGATGGATCCATATGATATGAAGAGAAAAATCGGCTAAGTCCGAGATTGGGTCTGTCAGACATACACTTCCAAGTTACCACACAAGCAAGCAAGTTACCACATGAAGAGAAAGCCGGCAAAGTCCGGGAATGTTACCACATGAACTGGAAAATGGGCAAAAACCTACCTTCACAGGGAACGTGAATAACTAAGGCTGTAGACATTGGATCGACAAGCCAAAGACTGATATGGAAAGGAAATGAGTAGTACTAGCTTTCCTGAGAGTTGCAGAGCTTAGACTGCATATGAACGGAAGATATTAAGCGTCAAAGTCAGAAAAGTTGCCCGAAGGAACACAAGTTCCAACTTAGAGCATGAATACCGCCTAGACGGTAGGAGGTACGGCCAGGCTGAGGAATAAGAAAATGTTGGCCAACATGTTCCCTAACTATCCCCCGAAGACCGCAAAGCAATCCAACATCAACCAAGAAAGTTATAGCCCGATCAAGGAAACACCTACTTTGGACCGATTTTGCACCAAATACATGTACCAAGCACCTTCGGTTGCATACCTGCAGGGGCTTACCATAGTAGGCCATGGAAGACCGATATACCGAACATAATCACTTTCTATCTCCTCGGGTGTTTGAGATAGCGCTTTGCGGTACAAGAACGAAAGTTAGACTATATCTTGGTGCATCTTTTTGCCCAAGATCACAAGACCCTATCTACCAAGGCAAGAAAGTTGTGTGGGGACAAAATGTCCAAAAGTGCCCAAAGTGGCACACTTGAACCATATATTCGAGAAAAACACAAGTGTGGGCCCGAGCTAGCAAGTTGAAATGTTCTGACCGTCAGTAGCCCTAGTTGAGGTGCACTTATCATTATATGAGGCCAACGTGCCAGCTAGTCTCTAAAGGGGCGATATGGGTGTTCCAAGGTTTGTACCCAATTGAGGAAAAAACAGGGTAAGGTACGGTGTACCGCGAATAACTCGGGCTATAGATGTCCGATCGATGAGTTTGGCATATGTATGGAAAGGTCTCGACGAGACCTAACTACCCTGAAAGTATGAAGGCAAAGACTTGAATGACCGGGAAGTTATTAAGTGCACAAGTGGTAAAGTTGCACCAAAGTCCATGTTACCCGAAGTGGTACATGAACACCCAATATTCGACCAAAACACAAGTTTAGAGACGAGCTAGCGAGCTACATTGTTCAGACCGTCAGTAGCCCGCATCAAGACACGCATTTCATTATATTGAGCCTAGCCGCTAGCTCGACTCGAAGTCGGTCATATGGTTGGTTGATGGTTTGGACCGACCACGTGGTGTACCAAGGTGATGTACCTTTCATGAATTAAAACTCTGGCTGTATGGCACTGAGCGACAAGCTAAGGTGTGATTTGGAATAGTCTTGAGTGGGACTATTTAGGAAAAATGCGAACAAAAAATCACAAAGTCCTTGGGCGAAGCTATTAGCGAAACATAGAGCAAATTGGTACCAAAAACTATGGAAATGGGACTTGAGTCAAAAATAACCGCAAGTTGGAGAAGAGATAGCAAGCTTGCGTAGAACAATTATATTTGGTGCATGGTATCACCAACAAAAAAGTATATGGGGCCAAGGTGCTGGCTGGCCTCCAAAGTGGAGATATGGGCGATCCAAAGTTTTTAACCAAGAACGAACAAGTATGGAAAAAACAGGGTAAGGTACCAAGTACCATTAATAACTTCGGCTGTAGATGGCCGAGCGAGGCAAACGGCTCACCGTTGGAAAGGTCTTGGGGAGACCTATCTACCCTGAAAGTTTCATGAGGCTGAGTTGAAAGACCACGGAGATATTAGGTGATGATGGTCCAATTCGGGGACCAAGTCGCAGGAAATGGCGCTTGACCAAAATCACCCTTGGAAGGTGAATACCGGCTTACCGGTAAGAGATAGCGACTTGGCGTAGAATATTCATAAGTTGGGCGTGTAGAGACGCAACTTTTATTATATGAGGCCAACCCGGTCAGGGTGCTCCAAGTCGGTCGTTTGGTTGGTTTATGGTTTGGGCCGACCACGTGGTGTGCCAAGTTGAGGTACCTTTCATGAATTATAACTTGGTCAGTTTGGCACCGAGCGACAAGCTGCGGTGTGTTTTGGAATGGTCTTGAGTGGGACTATCAAGGAAAAATACCAATCGAAAATCAGCTTGTCCATGGCCGAAGCTATTAGTGAAACATACAGCAAAATGGGTCCAAAAACGAATGAAATGGGAATTGGACCAAGAATAACGGCAAGTTGGAGAAGAGATAGCAAGTTGGCGTAGAACAATTATATTTGGTGCATGGCATGACCAACAAAAAAGTATATGGGGCCAAGGTGCTAGCTGGCCTCCAAAGTGGAGATATGGGCGATCCAAAGTTTGTACCCAAGTACGAACAAGTATGGAAAAAACAGGGTAAGGTACCAAGTACCATTAATAACTTCGGCTGTAGATGGCCGAGCGAGGCAAACGGCTCACCGTTGGAAAGGTCTTGGGGAGACCTATCTACCCTGAAAGTTTTATGAGGCTGAGTTGAAAGACCACGGAGATATTAGGTGATGATGGTCCAATTCGGGGACCAAGTCGCAGGAAATGGCACTTGACCAAAATCACCATTGGAAGGTGAATACCGGCTTACCGGTAAGAGATAGCGACTTGGCGTAGAATATTCATAAGTTGGGCGTGTAGAGACGCAACTTTCATTATATGGGGCCAACCCGGTCAGGGTGCTCCAAGTCGGTCGTTTGGTCGGTTTATGGTTTGGGCCGACCACGTGGTGTACCAAGTTGAGGTACCTTTCATGAATTATAACTCGGTCAGTTTGCCACCGAGCGACAAGTTGCGGTGTGTTTTGGAATGGTCTTGAGTGGGACTATCAAGGAAAAATACAAGTAGAAAATCAGCTTGTCCATGGCCGAAGCTATTAGTGAAACATATAGCAAAATGGGTCCAAAAACGAATGAAATGGGACTTGGACCAAGAATAACGGCAAGTTGGAGAAGAGATAGCAAGTTGGCGTAGAACAATTATATTTGGTGCATGGTATGACCAACAAAAAAGTATATGAGGCCAAGGTGCTGGCTGGCCTCCAAAGTGGAGATATGGGCGATCCAAAGTTTGTACCCAAGTATGGCAAAAACTGGTAGAGGTACCTTTCATGAATTATAACTCAGGCTGTATGGCACTTAGCGGGACGCTTGACTCTGGTATGGAATAGTCCTGAGTGGGACTATCAAGGAAAAATACGAACAAAAAATAACCATGTCCACGGACGAAGGTATTAGCGAAACTTAGAGCGAAATTGCGACCAAGTCGCTGGAAATGGCCCTTGAACCAAGTATACCGTCAAGGCGGTACGAGATAGCGAGTTGACGTAGAACATTTATAAGTTTGCCTTAACGAGACGAAAGTTTAGTTATATGGGGCCAACCCGCCCAGGGTTGTCCAAGTCGGTCATATGGCTGATCGAAATTTTCGACCAAGTACTGAGAAAACAGGGTAAGGTACCAAGTACCTCGAATAACTTCGGCTGTAGATGTCCGAGCGAAGCAAACGGCATAGCGTTGGAAAGGTCTTGAAGTGCTCTAAACACCCTGAAAGTATGAGAACGCTATCTGGAAAACTTGTGGAGATATTAGAGAAACATAGGGCCCAAAAGATACCAAGTCGCAGGAAATGGGCCCTCCAAGAACACCCTAAAATCCCAATTACGGCTAAGTTGCAGGCCAGCTAGCGAAGTGAATTGTTCTAGACATAACTAGAACACGTTGATGCGCAACTTTTTGAATCAGAACTTTTTTCGATATCTGGCCCCCAAAGGGGGGATATGGGCGATCAAAGGATTTTTCCAAGTTTCGGTACTTTTTACGGTATCGCTCATAGCTCCGGCTGTATGCAAGCAAATGACAATCTAAGACATGATTTGGAAAGGTATTGAGCAGTACTAACTTACGTTAGAACACAGCGAAGCGCTATCGGTTCATGGCAAGGCCGATATAAGCAGTCAAAGATGAAAAATGTTGACAAAATGAACAAAAATTACCTTGGTACGCGAATAGCGGCCAGGGATGAAGAGGTACGAAGGTGGTGTAGAACAATTATAATTAGGGCTTGGTACGCTCTAAAAGTTTGCCGAAGACTGCAAAGCGCTCAGACCCATAGAAAGTGGCCATTTGGGCCGAACAGTGCGTGCAAAGAGGTGAAAATGCAAAAATTGCACTTTGGGGGGCGATTTGCGGGGGGAAGGAGGGGTCGGAGGGCAAAATGTCCCTTGACCAAAAAGTCTTATCTCGTCGAGATCTACAACATTGCCGAAGACCGCAAAGCGCTAGCTCGCAATCGAAAAATCGAGAATTTGAAAATTTTCTAAGTCTTTGGCTCCCTAAGGAAAAGTTTCAAAAATCACGTTTGTCCCCAATTTTGAAGGGGAAGGAGTCGGTTCCGGGGCAAGGTGTCTTCGGCAAAAAGTCTTATCTTTTTGCGTACTTTCGACTAGTTCAATAAAAATTTTTGACCCAAAATTTGTTCGGCGGACCCCTAGGTCGAAAAACCCGAAAAAATCCCAAAAAAGTCGAAAATGTCGAAAAATGAGAAAACCTCATATTCGGACTCTACACGAGCCCCAGATATTGAAAAGTGAAATCCGCGGTCGATTTGGACCAAAAAATTGACCTAGGCAAAGTTGTATGGAGGTAGGGACCCCTGAGAAAAAAGTTTGGTCCCGAGGCTCCTTGGACCACCAAGTCCCTAGGTCGGACCAAAATCGGAAAAAATCCGACCGAAGTCGAAAGTGTCGAAAATTTTAAAAAACCCCTTTTGGGGCCCTATGGCCTCCCTAGATAATGAAAAGTGAGGTCCGCGGCCGATCCGGAAGAAAAACTTGACCTAGGCAAACTTGTATGACGGTGGGGACCCAAAAAAATTTCGATGAGTGTAGTTTAGACAGGCCGGAAAATGTATCGGTGGTCCGTATCAAGGGACGTCTTTTAGTTCCATGGGGTGGTGGTCGTCGAACAAAGTCGCCTAGGTCGACCACCAGAAAGACCAGTCGTGTTGTAATGGATGTTTTGGCCACTTTGCTAGGGAAACCTAGTAGGTCGAAGCAAATTTGGGGTTCGAGATGCGTTGGTGAAAGTTGGTCCAACCTAGGTGTGCTTGGTGGAGGTTGACCATGAAAGTAGAGCATGATGGGAATGACCATAACTTTGGTTCTAGATGTCGGATCGGTACACTTGAGGCAGTTTTGGAAAGGTGAAGGCCTGCTCTAGCTATGTATCCTACCAAGCTGAGCGCCTACTAGTGACCCGGAGGAGGTATTAAGGGTCAAAGGCAAAAAGGGGTACCCTAAAGTGCATGTGACCAAGAAAATGGGAAAAACGGTATCGCCTATAGCTCAGGCTGTATGGCTCGGATCGGAAAGCTTGGATATGCGTTGGAAAGGTCTTGACGAGCGCTAGCTATGTGTCCTACCAAGCAAAGCGCTAGGTGTTGAGCAAGTCGGTCATATTAGAGGGCAAAGGTGAAAAATGGTGGTTTAGAGGCGAAAATTCACCTTATGATCGAAAATAGCGGGCGAACGATAAGAGCTACGAACATGGCGTAGAACAATCATAAGTACGTTACCACAAGACCTAACTTTGGCCAATATAGAGCGAGAAGATCGGAGGTACCCATCAGGGTGATATGGCTGGTTCAAAGTTGGACCAAAACGAGACTTGAGAAATGGGTTGAAACACGGTATCGCGAATAACTCAGGCTGTATGGAACGGATCGACAAGCTAAGATCAGTGTTGGAAAGGTCGAACCGAGCGCTAACTATAATCCCGAACAACCGAAGCGCTAAGTGTTGAGCAAAACTGAGTTATTAGGCGACAAAGTGGAAAAATAATACCAAAATGGCCAAAAATCACACAAGACCAAGAATACCGAGCAGGCGGTAAGAGATAGCGGGTTGACGTAGAATACTTATAAGTTTGCCTCTACAAGACCTAAAAGTCGGCCATAAAAAGCGAGAAGATCGGACCACTCTGGAAGGGTGATACGAGTGGTCAAAAATTGGCAAAAATGAAACATGGCTAAAATGGATTTGACTTGTGCACCGTATAGCTCCGGCTGTATGGCATGGATTGTTAAGCTAGGATATGTTTTGGAAAGGTAACACCCAGCGCTAGATACGACTAGAAGAAAGCAAAGCGCTAACTAGCATGATTTGGAAGTTATTAAGTGTCAAAGTCGAAAAATGTTACCAAAATTGAAACTCGAGTACATTGGGCCAAAAAGTACAAGTTGTGAAATTTGGACTTACGAGTAAAATACCGAGCAGGCGGTAAGAGATAGAGACTTGGTGTAGAACAATTATAAGTTGGGCATGTTATAACCTATATTTGGCCCGAACATAGTCTCGAGATCGGTGGTACCTAAAAGGGTGGTACAGGTGTTAGATGGTTTTCCCAGAGCATAAGCTCCACATGATATGGAAAACGGGAAACATCATAACTTCGGCTGTATGGCATGGAATGGAACGAACAAGGTATCGATGGAAAGAGAAAAGGTAGCGCTAACTATAATTCCTTCCAAGCAAAGCGCTAGCATGTGACCGTTTGGGTGTTATTGTGAGTCAAAGTCTGAAATTGTTACCACGAGAGGCGAAAATCCAACTAAGTCCATGAATACCGGGCTGGCGGTAAGAGATACGGCTTGGCCGTAGAACATTTATAAGTTGGCCAAGACAAGGCCTAAGTTTCGTCCATAGACGACAAGAAGATCGAAGATACCTGAAGGTGAGATATGGGCGTCCCAAAGTGGGCCTTTGAAAAAGTGACAAACTTCCCTTATAACAGCATACACCAAATATCTCTGGCTCTATGGCACCGAATAAGAAGTTGAGCTCAGCGACAGAAAGGTGATAGTCAGCGCTAAATATCATACGAACAGAGTGAAGCGCTAAAGGGAAAGGATCTTGGTGATATAAGGTGACAAAGTCGAGAAAAGTTGCCTCAAAATCATGAAAAATGTGAAAAAATGGCTAAGTCCCGGGTGCCTTAAGGGCAGGTTAATCGAATGTACCGAGCTGGCGGTACGAGATAGAGACTTGGTGTAGAACAATTATATGTTTGGCATGGCAAGACCTACATTCGGCCAATACAAAGTGAGAAGATCAAAGATACCCGCAAGGGTGATATTGGTGTCCAAAGGAAAAAAGCACTAAGTCTTGGGAAACTTATATGAAGAAAAAGGACCCTGATGGGTCATATGGGATGGATCGAAAAATCGGCTAAGTCCCAAAATGGGGATGTCAGAACTACACTCATGTGTTACCACATCAAGCAAGGCAAACTTATATGAAGCAAAGGACCCTGATGGGTCATATGGTATTGTTCGAAAAATCGGCTAAGTCCCAAAATGGGGATGTCAGAACTACACTCAAATGTTACCACATCAAGCAAGGCAAACTTATATGAAGGCAAGGACCCTGATGGGTCATATGGTATTTTACGAAAAATCGGCTAAGTCCCAAAATGATGATGTCAGAACTACACTAACAAGTTACCACACCAAGCAAGGCAAACTTATATGAAGCAAAGGACCCTGATGGGTCATATGGTATTTTACGAAAAATCGGCTAAGTCCCAAAATGGGGATGTCAGAACTACACTCAAATGTTACCACACCAAGCAAGGCAAACTTATATGAAGGCAAGGTCCCTGATGGGTCATATGGTATTTTACGAAAAATCGGCTAAGTCCCAAAATGGTGATGTCAGAACTACACTAACATGTTACCACACCAAGCAAGGCAAACTTATATGAAGGCAAGGACCCTGATGGGTCATATGGTATTTTACGAAAAATCGGCTAAGTCCCAAAATGGTGATGTCAGAACTACACTAAAATGTTACCACACCAAGCAAGGCAAACTTATATGAAGGCAAGGACCCTGATGGGTCATATGGTATGGATCGAAAAATCGGCTAAGTCCCAAAATGGGGATGTCTGAACTACACTCAAATGTTACCACATCAAGCAAGGCAAACTTATATGAAGGAAAGGACCCTGATGGGTCATATGGTATTTTACGAAAAATCGGCTAAGTCCCAAAATGGGGATGTCAGAACTACACTCAAATGTTACCACACCAAGCAAGGCAAACTTATATGAAGGCAAGGACCCTGATGGGTCATATGGTATTTTACGAAAAATCGGCTAAGTCCCAAAATGGGGATGTCAGAACTACACTCAAATGTTACCACACCAAGCAAGGCAAACTTATATGAAGGCAAGGACCCTGATGGGTCATATGGTATTTTACGAAAAATCGGCTAAGTCCCAAAATGGGGATGTCTGAACTACACTCATATGTTACCACACCAAGCAAGGCAAACTTATATGAAGCAAAAGACCCTGATGGGTCATATGGTATTTTACGAAAAATCGGCTAAGTCCCAAAATGGGGATGTCTGAACTACACTCATATGTTACCACACCAAGCAAGGCAAACTTATATGAAGCAAAAGACCCTGATGGGTCAAATGGTATTTTACGAAAAATCGGCTAAGTCCCAAAATGGGGATGTCAGAACTACACTCATATGTTACCACACCAAGGAAGGCAAACTTATATGAAGCAAAAGACCCTGATGGGTCAAATGGTATTTTACGAAAAATCGGCTAAGTCCCAAAATGGGGATGTCAGAACTACACTCAAATGTTATCACACCAAGCAAGGCAAACTTATATGAAGCAAAAGACCCTGATGGGTCAAATGGTATTTTACGAAAAATCGGCTAAGTCCCAAAATGGGGATGTCTGAACTACACTCAAATGTTACCACATCAAGCAAGGCAAACTTATATGAAGGCAAGGACCCTGATGGGTCATATGGTATTTTACGAAAAATCGGCTAAGTCCCAAAATGGGTATGTCTGAACTACACTCAAATGTTACCACACCAAGCAAGGCAAACTTATATGAAGCAAAGGACCCTGATGGGTCATATGGTATTTTACGAAAAATCGGCTAAGTCCCAAAATGGGGATGTCAGAACTACACTCATATGTTACCACACCAAGCAAGGCAAACTTATATGAAGCAAAGGACCCTGATGGGTCATATGGTATTTTACGAAAAATCGGCTAAGTCCCAAAATGGGGATGTCAGAACTACACTCAAATGTTACCACACCAAGCAAGGCAAACTTATATGAAGGAAAGGACCCATATGGGTCATATGGTATTTTACGAAAAATCGGCTAAGTCCGAAAATGATGATGTCAGAACTACACTCATATGTTACCACACCAAGGAAGGCAAACTTATATGAAGCAAAAGACCCTGATGGGTCAAATGGTATTTTACGAAAAATCGGCTAAGTCCCAAAATGGGGATGTCAGAACTACACTCATATGTTACCACACCAAGCAAGGCAAACTTATATGAAGCAAAGGACCCTGATGGGTCATATGGTATTTTACGAAAAATCGGCTAAGTCCGAAAATGGGGATGTCTGAACTACACTCAAATGTTACCACATCAAGCAAGGCAAACTTATATGAAGGCAAGGACCCTGATGGGTCATATGGTATTTTACGAAAAATCGGCTAAGTCCCAAAATGGGGATGTCTGAACTACACTCAAATGTTACCACACCAAGCAAGGCAAACTTATATGAAGCAAAGGACCCTGATGGGTCATATGGTATTTTACGAAAAATCGGCTAAGTCCCAAAATGGGGATGTCAGAACTACACTCAAATGTTACCACACCAAGCAAGGCAAACTTATATGAAGGCAAGGACCCTGATGGGTCATATGGTATTTTACGAAAAATCGGCTAAGTCCCAAAATGGGGATGTCAGAACTACACTCAAATGTTACCACACCAAGCAAGGCAAACTTATATGAAGGCAAGGACCCTGATGGGTCATATGGTATTTTACGAAAAATCGGCTAAGTCCCAAAATGGGGATGTCTGAACTACACTCATATGTTACCACACCAAGCAAGGCAAACTTATATGAAGCAAAAGACCCTGATGGGTCATATGGTATTTTACGAAAAATCGGCTAAGTCCCAAAATGGGGATGTCTGAACTACACTCATATGTTACCACACCAAGCAAGGCAAACTTATATGAAGCAAAAGACCCTGATGGGTCAAATGGTATTTTACGAAAAATCGGCTAAGTCCCAAAATGGGGATGTCAGAACTACACTCATATGTTACCACACCAAGCAAGGCAAACTTATATGAAGCAAAGGACCCTGATGGGTCATATGGTATTTTACGAAAAATCGGCTAAGTCCGAAAATGGGGATGTCTGAACTACACTCAAATGTTACCACATCAAGCAAGGCAAACTTATATGAAGGCAAGGACCCTGATGGGTCATATGGTATTTTACGAAAAATCGGCTAAGTCCCAAAATGGGGATGTCTGAACTACACTCAAATGTTACCACACCAAGCAAGGCAAACTTATATGAAGCAAAGGACCCTGATGGGTCATATGGTATTTTACGAAAAATCGGCTAAGTCCCAAAATGGGGATGTCAGAACTACACTCAAATGTTACCACACCAAGCAAGGCAAACTTATATGAAGGCAAGGACCCTGATGGGTCATATGGTATTTTACGAAAAATCGGCTAAGTCCCAAAATGGGGATGTCAGAACTACACTCAAATGTTAAAACACCAAGCAAGGCAAACTTATATGAAGGCAAGGACCCTGATGGGTCATATGGTATTTTACGAAAAATCGGCTAAGTCCCAAAATGGGGATGTCTGAACTACACTCATATGTTACCACACCAAGCAAGGCAAACTTATATGAAGCAAAAGACCCTGATGGGTCATATGGTATTTTACGAAAAATCGGCTAAGTCCCAAAATGGGGATGTCTGAACTACACTCATATGTTACCACACCAAGCAAGGCAAACTTATATGAAGCAAAAGACCCTGATGGGTCAAATGGTATTTTACGAAAAATCGGCTAAGTCCCAAAATGGGGATGTCAGAACTACACTCATATGTTACCACACCAAGGAAGGCAAACTTATATGAAGCAAAAGGACCCTGATGGGTCAAATGGTATTTTACGAAAAATCGGCTAAGTCCCAAAATGGGGATGTCAGAACTACACTCAAATGTTATCACACCAAGCAAGGCAAACTTATATGAAGCAAAGGACCCTGATGGGTCAAATGGTATTTTACGAAAAATCGGCTAAGTCCCAAAATGGGGATGTCAGAACTACACTCAAATGTTACCACACCAAGCAAGGCAAACTTATATGAAGCAAAGGACCCTGATGGGTCATATGGTATTTTACGAAAAATCGGCTAAGTCCCAAAATGGGGATGTCAGAACTACACTCATATGTTACCACACCAAGCAAGGCAAACTTATATGAAGCAAAGGACCCTGATGGGTCATATGGTATTTTACGAAAAATCGGCTAAGTCCCAAAATGGGGATGTCAGAACTACACTCAAATGTTACCACACCAAGCAAGGCAAACTTATATGAAGCAAAGGACCCTGATGGGTCATATGGTATTTTACGAAAAATCGGCTAAGTCCCAAAATGGGGATGTCAGAACTACACTCATATGTTACCACACCAAGCAAGGCAAACTTATATGAAGCAAAGGACCCTGATGGGTCAAATGGTATTTTACGAAAAATCGGCTAAGTCCCAAAATGGGGATGTCAGAACTACACTCATATGTTACCACACCAAGCAAGGCAAACTTATATGAAGCAAAGGACCCTGATGGGTCAAATGGTATTTTACGAAAAATCGGCTAAGTCCCAAAATGGGGATGTCAGAACTACACTCATATGTTACCACACCAAGCAAGGCAAACTTATATGAAGCAAAGGACCCTGATGGGTCATATGGTATTTTACGAAAAATCGGCTAAGTCCCAAAATGGGGATGTCAGAACTACACTCAAATGTTACCACACCAAGCAAGGCAAACTTATATGAAGGAAAGGACCCTGATGGGTCATATGGTATTTTACGAAAAATCGGCTAAGTCCCAAAATGGGGATGTCAGAACTACACTCAAATGTTACCACACCAAGCAAGGCAAACTTATATGAAGGAAAGGACCCTGATGGGTCATATGGTATTTTACGAAAAATCGGCTAAGTCCCAAAATGGGGATGTCAGAACTACACTCAAATGTTACCACACCAAGCAAGGCAAACTTATATGAAGGAAAGGACCCTGATGGGTCATATGGTATGGATCGAAAAATCGGCTAAGTCCCAAAATGGGGATGTCAGAACTACACTCAAATGTTACCACACCAAGCAAGGCAAACTTATATGAAGGCAAGGACCCTGATGGGTCATATGGTATTTTACGAAAAATCGGCTAAGTCCCAAAATGGGGATGTCAGAACTACACTCAAATGTTACCACACCAAGCAAGGCAAACTTATATGAAGCAAAGGACCCTGATGGGTCATATGGTATTGATTGAAAAATCGGCTAAGTCCCAAAATGGGGATGTCAGAACTACACTCAAATGTTACCACACCAAGCAAGGCAAACTTATATGAAGCAAAGGACCCTGATGGGTCATATGGTATTTTACGAAAAATCGGCTAAGTCCCAAAATGATGATGTCAGAACTACACTCAAATGTTACCATACCAAGCAAGGCAAACTTATATGAAGGAAAGGACCCATATGGGTCATATGGTATTTTACGAAAAATCGGCTAAGTCCCAAAATGGGGATGTCTGAACTACACTCATATGTTACCACACCAAGCAAGGCAAACTTATATGAAGCAAAAGACCCTGATGGGTCAAATGGTATTTTACGAAAAATCGGCTAAGTCCCAAAATGGGGATGTCAGAACTACACTCATATGTTACCACACCAAGGAAGGCAAACTTATATGAAGCAAAAGGACCCTGATGGGTCAAATGGTATTTTACGAAAAATCGGCTAAGTCCCAAAATGGGGATGTCAGAACTACACTCAAATGTTATCACACCAAGCAAGGCAAACTTATATGAAGCAAAGGACCCTGATGGGTCAAATGGTATTTTACGAAAAATCGGCTAAGTCCCAAAATGGGGATGTCAGAACTACACTCAAATGTTACCACACCAAGCAAGGCAAACTTATATGAAGCAAAGGACCCTGATGGGTCATATGGTATTTTACGAAAAATCGGCTAAGTCCCAAAATGGGGATGTCAGAACTACACTCATATGTTACCACACCAAGCAAGGCAAACTTATATGAAGCAAAGGACCCTGATGGGTCATATGGTATTTTACGAAAAATCGGCTAAGTCCCAAAATGGGGATGTCAGAACTACACTCAAATGTTACCACACCAAGCAAGGCAAACTTATATGAAGCAAAGGACCCTGATGGGTCATATGGTATTTTACGAAAAATCGGCTAAGTCCCAAAATGGGGATGTCAGAACTACACTCATATGTTACCACACCAAGCAAGGCAAACTTATATGAAGCAAAGGACCCTGATGGGTCAAATGGTATTTTACGAAAAATCGGCTAAGTCCCAAAATGGGGATGTCAGAACTACACTCATATGTTACCACACCAAGCAAGGCAAACTTATATGAAGCAAAGGACCCTGATGGGTCAAATGGTATTTTACGAAAAATCGGCTAAGTCCCAAAATGGGGATGTCAGAACTACACTCATATGTTACCACACCAAGCAAGGCAAACTTATATGAAGCAAAGGACCCTGATGGGTCATATGGTATTTTACGAAAAATCGGCTAAGTCCCAAAATGGGGATGTCAGAACTACACTCAAATGTTACCACACCAAGCAAGGCAAACTTATATGAAGGAAAGGACCCTGATGGGTCATATGGTATTTTACGAAAAATCGGCTAAGTCCCAAAATGGGGATGTCAGAACTACACTCAAATGTTACCACACCAAGCAAGGCAAACTTATATGAAGGAAAGGACCCTGATGGGTCATATGGTATTTTACGAAAAATCGGCTAAGTCCCAAAATGGGGATGTCAGAACTACACTCAAATGTTACCACACCAAGCAAGGCAAACTTATATGAAGGAAAGGACCCTGATGGGTCATATGGTATGGATCGAAAAATCGGCTAAGTCCCAAAATGGGGATGTCAGAACTACACTCAAATGTTACCACACCAAGCAAGGCAAACTTATATGAAGGCAAGGACCCTGATGGGTCATATGGTATTTTACGAAAAATCGGCTAAGTCCCAAAATGGGGATGTCAGAACTACACTCAAATGTTACCACACCAAGCAAGGCAAACTTATATGAAGCAAAGGACCCTGATGGGTCATATGGTATTGATTGAAAAATCGGCTAAGTCCCAAAATGGGGATGTCAGAACTACACTCAAATGTTACCACACCAAGCAAGGCAAACTTATATGAAGCAAAGGACCCATATGGGTCATATGGTATTTTACGAAAAATCGGCTAAGTCCCAAAATGATGATGTCAGAACTACACTCAAATGTTACCATACCAAGCAAGGCAAACTTATATGAAGGAAAGGACCCATATGGGTCATATGGTATTTTACGAAAAATCGGCTAAGTCCCAAAATGAGGATGTCAGAACTACACTAAAAAGTTACCACACCAAGCAAGGCAAAGTACCTAGGTGAACCCTAGGAAGAAACACGGACCAAGTCAGATGGCCTAAGTCAATAGAACAAGTGACCTAGGCAAAGTTGTATGGCGCTGAGGACCCTGAAAAATCTGGTTAGTGTAGTTTAGACAGGGTAGGTTTTTGGGTCGGCCGAACCCCCTTATTTTGGGTTTTGGCCTCATCAAGAAGCTACACCTAGGCAAACTGCCTAGGGTGAAAGTGCGAAGACCAATCGAATAGTAAGACAAGTTTTGACCGATCGCCCTAGGCAAGCTTGTATGAAGAAAGGGACCCTATGGGTCATATGGAAATACATGAAAAATCGGCTAAGTCCCAAAATTGGGATGTCTGAACTACACTAAAAAGTTACCACATCAAGCAAGGCAAAGTACCTAGGTGAACCCTAGCAAGAAACACGGACCAAGTCAGATGGCCTAAGTCAAGAGAACAAGTGACCTAGGCAAAGTTGTATGACGGTGAGGACCCTGAAAAATCTGGTTAGTGTAGTTTAGACAGGGGAGGTTTTTGGGTCGGCTGAACCTCCTTATTTTGGGTTTTGACCTCCTCAAGAAGCTACACCTAGGCAAACTGCCTAGGGTGAAAGTGCGAAGACCAATCGAATAGTAAGACAAGTTTTGACCGATCGCCCTAGGCAAGCTTGTATGAAGAAAGGGACCCTATGGGTCATATGGAAATACATGAAAAATCGGCTAAGTCCCAAAATTGGGATGTCTGAACTACACTAAAAAGTTACCACATCAAGCAAGGCAAAGTACCTAGGTGAACCCTAGCAAGAAACACGGACCAAGTCAGATGGCCTAAGTCAAGAGAACAAGTGACCTAGGCAAAGTTGTATGACGGTGAGGACCCTGAAAAATCTGGTTAGTGTAGTTTAGACAGGGGAGGTTTTTGGGTCGGCTGAACCTCCTTATTTTGGGTTTTGACCTCCTCAAGAAGCTACACCTAGGCAAACTGCCTAGGGTGAAAGTGCGAAGACCAATCGAATAGTAAGACAAGTTTTGACCGATCGCCCTAGGCAAGCTTGTATGAAGAAAGGGACCCTATGGGTCATATGGAAATACATGAAAAATCGGCTAAGTCCCAAAATTGGGATGTCTGAACTACACTAAAAAGTTACCACAGCAAGCAAGGCAAAGTACCTAGGTGAACCCTAGGAAGAAACACGGACCAAGTCAGATGGCCTAAGTCAAGAGTACAAGTGACCTAGGCAAAGTTGTATGGCGCTGAGGACCCTGAAAAATCGGGTTAGTGTAGTTCAGACAGGGGAGGTTTCTGGGTCGGCTGAACCTCCTTATTTCGGGTTTTGGCCTCCTCAAGAAGACAGACCTAGGCAAACTGCCTAGGGTGAAAGTGCGAAGACCAATCGAATAGTAAGACAAGTTTTGACCGATCGCCCTAGGCAAGCTTGTATGAAGAAAGGGACCCTATGGGTCATATGAAAATACATGAAAAATCGGCTAAGTCCCAAAATTGGGATGTCTGAACTACACTAAAAAGTTACCACATCAAGCAAGGCAAAGTACCTAGGTGAACCCTAGGAAGAAACACGGACCAAGTCAGATGGCCTAAGTCAAGAGTACAAGTGACCTAGGCAAAGTTGTATGGCGCTGAGGACCCTGAAAAATCGGGTTAGTGTAGTTCAGACAGGGGAGGTTTCTGGGTCGGCTGAACCTCCTTATTTCGGGTTTTGGCCTCCTCAAGAAGACAGACCTAGGCAAAGTGCCTAGGGTGAAAGTGCGAAGACCAATCGAATAGTAAGACAAGTTTTGACCGATCGCCCTAGGCAAGCTTGTATGAAGAAAGGGACCCTATGGGTCATATGGAAATATACGAAAAATCGGCTAAGTCCCGAAATTGGGATGTCTGAACTACACTAAAAAGTTACCACATCAAGCAAGGCAAAGTACCTAGGTGAACCCTAGGAAGAAACACGGACCAAGTCAGATGGCCTAAGTCAAGAGTACAAGTGACCTAGGCAAAGTTGTATGGCGCTAAGGACCATGAAAAATCGGGTTAGTGTAGTTAAGACAGGGGAGGTTTCAGGGTCGGCTGGACCTCCTTATTTCGGGTTTTGGCCTCCTCAAGAAGACAGACCTAGGCGAACTGCCTAGGGTGAAAGTGCGAAGACCAATCGAATAGTAAGACAAGTTTTGACCGATCGCCCTAGGCAAGCTTGTATGAAGAAAGGGACCCTATGGGTCATATGGAAATACATGAAAAATCGGCTAAGTCCCAAAATTAGGATGTCTGAACTACACTAAAAAGTTACCACATCAAGCAAGGCAAAGTACCTAGGTGAACCCTAGGAAGAAACACGGACCAAGTCGGATGGCCTAAGTCAAGAGTACAAGTGACCTAGGCAAAGTTGTATGGCGCTGAGGACCCTGAAAAATCGGGTTAGTGTAGTTCAGACAGGGGAGGTTTCAGGGTCGGCCGAACCTCCTTATTTCGGGTTTTGGCCTCCTCAAGAAGACAGACCTAGGCGAACTGCCTAGGGTGAAAGTGCGAAGACCAATCGAATAGTAAGACAAGTTTTGACCGATCGCCCTAGGCAAGCTTGTATGAAGAAAGGGACCCTATGGGTCATATGGAAATATACGAAAAATCGGCTAAGTCCCAAAATTGGGATGTCAGAACTACACTATAAAGTTACCACATTAGCAAGGCAGACTTGTATGAAGAACGGGACCCTGGTGAAAGTAGCAAATATCCCAAACCGAACATGAATATTATACACACAAGAGTACGAACATAAAGGAACACGGACCAAGCGTACCGAGAGAATCGGTACTATAGAACCCTCGTGGTTCTACACAAAGACTTTATGTTAGGGGTTCAAGCCCCATAGTACTCAAACGGTGACAGTAGCAAATATCCCAAAACGAACGTGAATCTTATTCACAAGAGTACGAACATAAAGGAACACGGACCAAGCGTACCGAGAGAATCGGTACTATAGAGCCCTCGTGGTTCTACACAAAGACTTTATGTTCGGGGTTCACACCCCAAATCGAACGTGGAATTTACTTTCTGATGGTCATGCGGTCGTCCAAAGGGGTCTAGTATCCTGGGATGACAAGCATCACGGGCACAGCTCGTATCAAAACAGTCGAAGAGGCCCGCGAAAGCTTGCTTTCCATGGCTATGCGATGCACAAATTGAGTTTACTCACCGTAGTATAAAACGAACGAACCGAACCTATCCGAGTAGGGATAATGGGCGCAGTAACATACTTCTGTGACCCAGCGAGAGTTGAACGAGGTGACATGAACTGTCAGTGGCTTATATCAGATGGGATACATACATGAGATTGCTTTCAAATCTACACTCGAAAACCTAACCAAGTAAAAGCGAACGTGGGGAGGATTCGAAACTGGTAACGAAATCTTAAGCTGGAAAGAGTCATCACTATGGATACATATTATGCGAAACCAATCAAGTGCTCAGTACTGATCCAAAACCTAAGAGCACTAGTGAACACCTTATTCTCACCCTAGTTCACATCCTAGTGATCGACCACGTGTGTGAAGCAAAGACCAATCGAATTCCTCAATGAACCGAACACTATGAACAAATGGCCAAAAACGTTATAACTATCCAAACATCCTACTATCTAGCGAAAGTCATCACGATGGAACCATACCATGATCTTTAACCTATAGCGCTCACCATATTCCTACCCAGAGTGCAAGTGAACAGATTGCCCACCCGTACCCAGTTCACAACCACGTGATCGACTAACATACCGAGGTTACCACAAGTCAAAGTTATACGTTTACAAGCGCAAGACCAATCGAAAACCCCGAAAGCAATCTCGACCCAAAATGTATTATCCGTGAGTGTAGTCGAGTCTCGTACTCGTCATCTGTAATCGTCGGATAGAATATCCAGTACACGGTTGTCTTTCCAAATGAAATCTACATACAGAACTCGCTCTTGGCAAATGGGTGGCAATGGCGCAATCAGGAGCGAGTTCCCGTCCGGGTGCCAAGTGATTGGCAAATGTCTGGGGGAAAGCAACCATATGTTGATTTGTCTGTTAGTGTACTGGGTGTTTGAGGTATGTAGTATCCACGCTTGGTTGGGTGTGTCAGAGGACCATGGATGCGTTCACAACCCCAATTGGGGTACATCGGGAATGATTTTGTGGAACCGATGTGCCCGGCACACACTAAGTTTTGTTGCAAGTTAATAGTGTGCCATGTCCGGGGGGGTTGTGATTAAACTCTGGTGAATTGCGTACTGTGGTGATTGGGGTATGAAAGCCCCGCAGTTGCAATGATCGGACGCGCCTAGCGTGTCCTTTAGTTGATGGTAGGGAAATGAAGGCCCTTGTCAGCTCACCTAAGTATTCATGGAAGTTTGGCATAAGGTCGCTGTGGTAGGGGTATGAAGGCCCCGTCAGCGCATGCACAATCGGGCGCACGAGCGCTTAGCGGAGTCGAATGCCGCTCAAGTGCCTGTCCGGTGCATCGGGTGTGTGTGATACGAGGGCAATGAGGTTCGCACGGGGGCTCGCCTCCCGTGTGCTACCGGACTTGACAACATATAGAACGTGGTGTTTGCTCCTCCGGGTGCAATGGGACAATGAACATTCGAACGCAAAGTCGGAATTCTGGTTGATCCTACCAGTAATATACGCTCGTCTCAAAGGTTAAGCCATGCATGTCTAAGTACAAACAGATTTAATGTGAAACCGCATAAGGCTCAGTATAACAGCTATAATTTACGAGATCATCAACCTAGTTACTTGGATAACTGTGGAAAATCTAGAGCTAATACATGCAACATGCCAGGACCCTCGCGGGAACTTGTGCACTTATTAGTCAAACCAATCGCGGGTTCTCCGTGTCATTGAGTTGAAGTCTGGATAATGATGCTGATCGTATGGTCTCGCACCGACGACAGATCTCGCAAATATCTGCCCTATCAACTATGGATGGTAGTATAGAGGACTACCATGGTTGCAACGGGTAACGGGGAATCAGGGTTCGATTCCGGAGAGGGAGCCTGAGAAATGGCTACCACATCCAAGGAAGGCAGCAGGCGCGTAAATTACCCAATCCCGGGACGGGGAGGTAGTGACGAGAAATAACAATATGAAACTCTTTAATGATGTTTCATAATTGGAATGAGTAGAGCATAAATCCTTCTACGAGGATCAAGTGGAGGGCAAGTCTGGTGCCAGCAGCCGCGGTAATTCCAGCTCCACTAGCGTATATTAAAATTGTTGCGGTTAAAACGTTCGAAGTTGATACTTGTCCAACACAGTCCGGCTCCGCCGACCCGGTCAACCCGTGGTCGGTGGGCCAAGTCGGAATCTGGTTGCGACTCAATGGTGTGGTAGGGCACCAAGTCTGTGTCATGGTGTGCCCTTCAACGGGTGCAAGTGTAACATAGAGCTCGACCGCTCACGTTTACCTTGAACAAATTAGAGTGCTTAAAGCAGGGTGCCCAAACGCCCTAGAATAATCTTGCATGGAATAATGGAATACGACCTTGGTCTAATCTTTCATTGGTTTGTACTCAGACCGGAGGTAATGATTAACAGAAGTAGTTGGGGACACTAGTATTACGGCGCGAGAGGTGAAATTCGTAGACCGTCGTAAGACTAACTAAAGCGAAGGCATTTGTCAAGGATGCTTTCTTTAATCAAGAACGAAAGTTAGAGGATCGAAGGCGATTAGATACCGCCCTAGTTCTAACCGTAAACGATGCCAACTAGCAATTGGGAGACGCTACAACCAGGTGCTCTCAGTAGCTTCCGGGAAACCAAAGTCAGGTTCCGGGGGAAGTATGGTTGCAAAGTTGAAACTTAAAGGAATTGACGGAAGGGCACCACAATGAAATGGAGCTTGCGGTTCAATTTGACTCAACACGGGAAAACTTACCAGGTCCGAACTTATGGAGGTGAGACAGATTAATAGCTCTTTCTCAAATTTAAGGGTAGTGGTGCATGGCCGTTCTTAGTTCGTGGATTGATTTGTCTGGTTAATTCCGATAACGAACGTGACTCACATATGCTAACTAGAACGCAGTCAGCGTTAATGCGTCGATGCCGATTGGAACGGGTTAGGACCTTTCGGTGGAGTATGACCTGACACCTTCGCTGTTCGTGTGCGCAAGTGCACTTACGGTACGCTGCTTAGCAGGACAATTTGTGTTTAGCAAAATGAGATCGAGCGATAACAGGTCCGTGATGCCCTTAGATGTTCTGGGCTACACGCGTGCTACAATGTGGGTAGCAGCGTGTCTCCTATTCCGAGAGGAACGGGAAATCACTCAAATACTCACTTAGTAGGGATTATGGATTGCAATGGTCCATATGAACTCGGAACTTCTAGTAAGTGCTGGTCATCAGCCAGCGTTGAATACGTCCCTGCCCTTTGTACACACCGCCCGTCGCTACTACCGATGGATTATTTAGTGAGGTCTTTGGAGATGATCGTTCGCTGGATCCTCGTGAACCGCGTCTGCTTTATCGAAGTTGACCGAACTTGATGATTTAGAGGAAGTAAAAGTCGTAACAAGGTTTCCGTAGGTGAACCTGCGGAAGGATCATTAGTGGCCAAGTGATCCTTCCAGAAGTCCGAACCTGCGGGTTGAGACTTCGGCACAAGTTGCCATATGATAATTGACGAAACACTATAGAAGTCCGAACCTGCGGGTTGAGACTTCGGCACAAGTTGCCATATGATAATTGACGAAACACTATAGAAGTCCGAACCTGCGGGTTGAGACTTAGGCACAAGTTGCCTTATACATGACTTTGAACAAATACACAAGTCCGAACCTGCGGGTTGAGACTTAGGCACAAGTTGCCTTATACATGACTTCGAACAAACACACAAGTCCGAACCTGCGGGTTGAGACTTAGGCACAAGTTGCCATATGAAAGTTGACGAAACACTAACAAGTCCGAACCTGCGGGTTGAGACTTAGGCACACGTTGCCTTATACATGACTTCGAACAAATACACAAGTCCGAACTTGCGGGTTGAGACTTAGGCACAAGTTGCCTTATACATACATTGGCCAAATAAACAGAAGTCCGAACCTGCGGGTTGAGACTTAGGCACAAGTTGCCATATTATATTCGATCAAACACTAAGTAGTCCGAACCTGCGGGTTGAGACTCAAGACCGTAACAAGATGTCACTATACAAGTCCGAACCTAAGGGTTGAGACTTAATGCGATCTAGATACCAAGTTGACATCCAATACCTGTTGAGCAAAACCAAAGATTCCCTGTTCTCGAATGATTACACTATATAACAGGGAATCATGAAGAAATCAAGCAAGCGTGAAACAAAGTCATCACTTGGGCGTGCTCGATAGCCAACCACATGACCTTAACCTAAGAGAGCATGCAAACCACATGATACCTATAAACGATTAACCCGCCCTAGTTCAATCGTTCACCAAGTGATGACTTCAGTATGGCTAAGAGAAAAACTTTTAAATGGGAAAAACTCTAAGTCCGAACCTCCGGGTTGAGACTTCCGCGTCGGAGGTGGGCGCACCTCCTATCCGAAAGATGGTGAATCAGGGGTGTTCGATCAGCAATGGTCGGATGCCCCGTCGTAGTCCAACTATGACAATCAAAGTCAAGACCTCCGGGTTGAGACTTTCCGCGAGTACAAGCATAAAGGAACACGGACCAAGCCGTACCGAGAGAATCGGTACTAGAGCCCTCGTGGTTCTACATTGAGAGAGCCCTCGTGGTTCTCATTAGGGGCTTTATGCAAGTCGTACTCAATACTGTGGTGTGAAGTATAAAGTAGTCCTCGCCTGGTCCACGCTGCTTCGGCGGTCCTGGGTAAGATAGTTAATTCTAGCTTGCCCTATAGTGGAATGAGGACACTTAATGCTTCGTCTTTTAGCGGCGGCTAGACTCCTCCTCACGGGGAACGAGTTGACGCACACAGCGGCGGCTTACGCACTATGGCAATCATGGATGCCTGAAGATTCCGTGAAGTTCTCCCCTGGTCCACGCTGCCTCGGCAGTCCTGGGTAAAATGGAATATTTCCAGCTTGCCCTATAGTGGAAGAGGACTATCCAACAATACAAAGTCAAGACCTCCGGGTTGAGACTTTCCGCGTCGGTGGTGTCGCGCACCGCCTATCCGAAAGATGGTGTAACAGGGGTGTTCGATCAGCAATGGTCGGATGCCCCGTCATAGTCCAACTATGACAACCAAAGTCAAGACCTCCGGGTTGAGACTTTCCGCGTCCGGAGGTACGCGTACCGCCTACCCGAAAGATGGTGTGCTTCTGGGGTATTCGATGAGTCGGATACCCCGTCGTAGTCCAACTATGACAATCAAAGTCAAGACCTCCGGGTTGAGACTTCCGCGTCCGGAGGTACGCGTACCGCCTACCCGAAAGATGGTGAATCAGGGGTGTTCGATCAGCAATGGTCGGATGCCCCGTCGTAGTCCAACTATGACAATCAAAGTCAAGACCTCCGGGTTGAGACTTCCGCGTCCGGAGGTACGCGTACCGCCTACCCGAAAGATGGTGAATCAGGGGTGTTCGATCAGCAATGGTCGGATGCCCCGTCGTAGTCCAACTATGACAATCAAAGTCAAGACCTCCGGGTTGAGACTTTCTAAGAGTACAAGCATAAAGGAACACGGACCAAGCCGTACCGAGAGAATCGGTACTAGAGCCCTCGTGGTTCTACATTGAGAGAGCCCTCGTGGTTCTCATTAGGGGCTTTATGCAAGTCGTACTCAATACTGTGGTGTGAAGTATAAAGTATAGAGTCCTCCACTGGTCCACGCTGCTCCGGCGGTCCTGGGTAAGATAGTTCATTCTAGCTTGCCCTATGTGGAAGAGGACTCAATACCCTACCTGTTGAGCTTGAAACAAAGTCATCACTTGGGCATGCTCATATTGCCATACACAATTACATTATATTCGAATGAGCATGCAAGCGACCCTATATAGACCGAACCAAAACGATAGATACCGCCGTAGTTCACCCCAACCAAGTGATGACTTCAGTATGGCTAGTGTGTGAAGTATAAAGTATAGTCCTCCCCTGGTCCACACTGCTTCGGCGGTCCTGGGTAAGATAGTTAGTTCTAGCTTGCCCTATGTGGAAGAGGACACAATACTTAATACTTAGAGTACAAGCATAAAGGAACACGGACCAAGCCGTACCGAGAGAATCGGTACTAGAGCCCTCGCGGTTCTACATTGTGAGCCCTCGTGGTTCAAACTAGATACTTTATGCAAGGCGTACTCAAAACTGTGGTGTGAAGTATAAAGTATAGTCCTCATCTGGTCCACGCTGCTTCGGCGGTCCTGGGTAAGATAGTTAATTCTAGCTTGCCCTATGTGGAAGAGGACACAATACTTAATACTGTGGTGTAATGGACAAGGTATAGTCCTCCACTGGTCCACGCTGCTCCGGCGGTCCTGGGTAAGATAGTTCATTCTAGCTTGCCCTATGTGGAAGAGGACTCAATACCCTACCTGTTGAGCTTGAAACAAAGTCATCACTTGGGCATGCTCATATTGCCATACAATATTCCATTATCTACTAATGAGCATGCAGCTATATGATATTAACCTGTAAACGATTACCCCGCCGTAGTTCAGCGCTTCAACCAAGTGATGACTTCAGTATGGCTAGTGTGTGAAGTATAAAGTATAGTCCTCCCCTGGTCCACACTGCTTCGGCGGTCCTGGGTAAGATAGTTAGTTCTAGCTTGCCCTATGGTGGAAGAGGACACCATACTTAATACTGTGGTGTAATGAACAAAGTATAGTCCTCCACTGGTCCACGCTGCTTCGGCGGTCCTGGGTAAGATAGTTAGTTCTAGCTTGCCCTATGTGGAAGAGGGCATACAAGACAAAGTATAGTTCTCCCCTGGTCCACGCTGCTTCGGCGGTCCTGGGTAAGATAGTTAATTCTAGCTTGCCCTATGTGGAAGAGAGCATACATGAACCAAGAACGAAGGTTATGATCGAGGAATGATTCGACAACTAACCGATGGTATGAAATGTGAAGAATTCAAGCAAGCACACAATCAAGTCATCACTTGGGCATGCTCGATAGCCAACCCTATGACATTAACCTAGTAGAGCATGCGAAAACCAATATATATGTAAACGATGCCCCTCCCTAGTTCAGCGCTTCAACCAAGTGATGACTTCAGAATGGCTAAATCAAATCGGTTCAAAACATACCATCGGTACCCTATTGAAACACACAAGTCGATATCAAACCTCATGATTGTGTAGTCCTCCACTGGTCCACACTGCTCCGGCGGTCCTGGGTAAGATAGTTCATTCTAGCTTGCCCTATGTGGAAGAGGGCACATTACTCAATACTGTGGTGTTATGAACAAAGTATAGTCCTCCACTGGTCCACGCTGCTTCGGCGGTCCTGGGTAAGATAGTTAGTTCTAGCTTGCCCTATGTGGAAGAGGGCATACAAGACAAAGTATAGTTCTCCCCTGGTCCACGCTGCTTCGGCGGTCCTGGGTAAGATAGTTAATTCTAGCTTGCCCTATGTGGAAGAGAGCATACATGAACCAAGAACGAAGGTTATGATCGAGGAATGATTCGACAACTAACCGATGGTATGAAATGTGAAGAATTCAAGCAAGCACACAATCAAGTCATCACTTGGGCATGCTCGATAGCCAACCTCATGACATTAACCTAGTAGAGCATGCGAAAACCAATATATATGTAAACGATGCCTCCCTAGTTCAGCGCTTCAACCAAGTGATGACTTCAGAATGGCTAAATCAAATCGGTTCAAACCATACCATCGGTATCCTATTGAAACACACAAGTCGATATCAAACCTCATGATTGTGTAGTCCTCCACTGGTCCACGCCGCTTCGGCCGTCCTGGGTAAAATGGAACATTCCAGCTTGCCCTATGTGGAAGAGGGCACATTACTCAATACTGTGGTGTGAAGTATAAAGTTCAGTTCTCCCCTGGTCCACGCTGCTTCGGCGGTCCTGGGTAAGATAGTTCATTCTAGCTTGCCCTATGTGGAAGAGGACACTTCATACTTCGTCTCTAAGCGGCGGCTTGACTCCTCCCTACGGGGAACGGGTTTACGCGCACAGCGGCGGCTTACGCACTATGGCAGTCATGGATGCCTTACGTTTCTATGAAAAGTGTGTTCCTCCCCTGGTCCACGCTGCTTCGGCAGTCCTGGGTAAGATAGTTAGTTCTAGCTTGCCCTATGTGGAAGAGGACACGTAGACTTACTGTGGTGTGAAGTATAAAGTTCAGTTCTCCCCTGGTCCACGCCGCTTCGGCCGTCCTGGGTAAAATGGATTCATCCAGCTTGCCCTATGTGGAATGAGGACACTTTATGCTTCGTCTCTAAGCGGCGGCTTGCTCCTCCCTACGGGGAACGGGTATACGCGCACAGCGGCGGCTTACGTTATGGCAGTCATGGATGCCTTACGTTTCCATGAAAAGTGTGTTCCTCCCCTGGTCCACGCTGCTTCGGCAGTCCTGGGTAAGATAGTTAGTTCTAGCTTGCCCTATGTGGAAGAGGACACGTAGACTTACTGTGGTGTGAAGTATAAGGTTCAGTTCTACCCTGGTCCACGCCGCTTCGGCCGTCCTGGGTAAAATGGATTCATCCAGCTTACCCTATGTGGAATGAGGACACTTTATGCTTCGTCTCTAAGCGGCGGCTTGCTCCTCCCTACGGGGAACGGGTATACGCGCACAGCGGCGGCTTACGCAAGTTAGTCACCCTCGGCAGTGGATCACTCGGCTCATGGATCGATGAAGACCGCAGCTAACTGCGCGTCATAATGTGAACTGCAGGACACATGAACATTGATAAGTTGAACGCATATTGCACGTCGTGGGAACCTACCATGATGTACAGATGACTGAGCGCTTATATTTGAGAAATGTATCGCATACATTTAACTACGCCGTGACACCCGTCACGAGACGTGCACCATGATGTTAACTAGGGTCGCGACGACCCGCTAGCATTAAAGAACCCGTGGTTTACAATATACTGGCATTGGAATTCGAAGTATTTAGAGCGTCCGTGTTCCCGCGTGAGGCGGAAGTACGAGGAGAAGGCGTGCTTGTGGTGTCTGTGGTGGTGTTT
>NW_026689822.1:37500-70000 GCF_943734765.1 Anopheles ziemanni | reverse complement strand
ACTTGGTGAACAAACACTTGATATACACTCTCCGGATGTACTTCGGGTATCGCCTGTTGTCCGAGACCACTTGCATGGTTAGCAAGCGTTGTGGTCTAATGGCCCTACCGGGCAAACACTTTGGGTTCGCGAGGACTTAGAGTGCTGGTAGTGGTTGGCGGACCCAACACTCTGGGTACCTCCGGGTACTTGGGGTTGGTTGAGGACTTGGTGAACAAACACTTGATATACACTCTTCGGATGTACTTCGGGTGTCACCTGTTGTCCGAGGCCACTTGCATGGTTAGCAAGCGTTGTGGTCTAATGGCCCTACCGGGCAAACACTTTGGGTTCGCAAGGACTTGGAGTGCCGGGACGGGTTGGCGGATCCAACACTCTGGGTACCTCCGGGTACTTGGGGTTGGTTGAGGACTTGGTGAACAAACACTTGATATACACTCTCCGGATGTACTTCGGGTATCGCCTGTTGTCCGAGACCACTTGCATGGTTAGCAAGCGTTGTGGTCTAATGGCCCTACCGGGCAAACACTTTGGGTTCGCGAGGACTTAGAGTGCTGGTAGTGGTTGGCGGACCCAACACTCTGGGTGCCTCCGGGTACTTGGGGTTGGTTGAGGACTTGGTGAACAAACACTTGATATACACTCTTCGGATGTACTTCGGGTATCGCCTGTTGTCCGAGACCACTTGCATGGTTAGCAAGCGTTGTGGTCTAATGGCCCTACCGGGCAAATACTTTGGGTTCGCGAGGACTTAGAGTGCTGGTAGTGGTTGGCGGACCCAACACTCTGGGTACCTCCGGGTACTTGGGGTTGGTTGAGAACTTGGTGAAGATACCCCTGTCACCTTGTTCGAGGCCACTTGCATGGTAGCAAGCGTTGTGATACAATGGCCCTACCGGGCAAACACTTTGGGTTCGCAAGGACTTGGAGTGCCGGGACGGGTTGGCGGATCCAACACTCTGGGTACCTCCGGGTACTTGGGGTTGGTTGAGGACTTGGTGAGCAAACACTTGATATACGTTCTTCGGATGTACTTCGGGTGTCACCTGTTGTCCGAGGCCACTTGCATGGTCAACGGTTGAGGTGGTGATGGCGGGTCGGTGCTGTAGGGTGCCGGCCTGTTGGCTGCCTTGGCCGGGTTGGTTGGTTAACACTTGATTGAGCTTGCACCCGAGGGTAATGGCACTTGAAGGTGGGTACCGGCCGGCTGACCTGGTGTGATGGTTGGTTGGTGAACACTTGGCGGTACTTGCACTTGGCTGTGCTTGGACTTGAAGGTGGGATCCGGCTGGCCTAGGCCATTGGTGGTTGGTTGGTGGGTTAGCCCTTAGCTGGGCTGGCTGGCTGGCTGGCCATCGGTGGTGTGGTGTGGTGAGGTGTGTGGAGTCGAGCATCGCGCGCCGTTGCCTTCTTCGGAGTGTTGTAGGTACGCAAGTGCTTGCAATGCCAAGATGTTGGTGATGGAGTGACATTGCCTTCACCATGGAGTTGCGGGTACTTAGGTACTTGCAAGGAGATGGTGGTATGGTGGTGTTGCGTGTGTGGTGTTCGATTAGAAAGATATAATTTCTAAGTCCGGATTAGTGCTGTCAGTGGGCCGCCGCTAACAGGTCCTGCACGGCCACCGTGGGGCTTGACTTGGCGCTATTCCGGACTTGGGGCGATCACGATGTCCCCGTGCGGGACTTAGAAGATGGAAGAACACAAGTACCCTTATCCCATGACTTGTGAGCGATTGGCATACGTTACCACATGAAGAGAAAAATTGGCTAAGTCCCGGATCCATATTATATGAAGAGAAAAATCGGCTAAGTCCCGGATCCATATTATATGAAGAGAAAAATTGGCTAAGTCCCGGATCCATATTATATGAAGAGAAAAATCGGCTAAGTCCAGGATCTATATATAATAACCTAATAATCGGCTAAGTCCAGGATCCATATTATATGAAGAGAAAAATCGGCTAAGTCCAGGATCCATATATAATAACCTAATAATCGGCTAAGTCCAGGATCCATATATAATAACCTAATAACAGGCTAAGTCCAGGATCCATATTATATGAAGAGAAAAATCGGCTAAGTCCGAGATTGGGTCTGTCAGACATACACTTTCAAGATACCACACAAGCAAGCAAGATGGCCTAGTGATGGATCCATATGATATGAAGAGAAAAATCGGCTAAGTCCAGGATCCATATAATATGAAGAGAAAAATCGGCTAAGTCCCAGATTGGGTCTGTCAGAAATACACTTCCAAGTTACCACACAAGCAAGCAAGATGGCCTAGTGATGGATCCATATGATATGAAGAGAAAAATCGGCTAAGTGCAGGATCCATATAATATGAAGAGAAAAATCGGCTAAGTCCCAGATTGGGTCTGTCAGAAATACACTTCCAAGTTACCACACAAGCAAGCAAGATGGCCTAGTGATGGATCCATATGATATGAAGAGAAAAATCGGCTAAGTCCCAGATTGGGTCTGTCAGACATACACTATCAAGTTACCACACAAGCAAGCAAGATGGCCTAGTGATGGATCCATATGATATGAAGAGAAAAATCGGCTAAGTCCCAGATTGGGTCTGTCAGAAATACACTTCCAAGTTACCACATGAGCAAGCAAGATGGCCTAGTGATGGATCCATATAATATGCAGAGAAAAATCGGCTAAGTCCCAGATTGGGTCTGTCAGAAATACACTTCCAAGTTACCACATGAGCAAGCAAGTTACCACATGAAGAGAAAGCCGGCAAAGTCTGGGAATGTTACCACATGAACTGGAAAATGGGCAAAAACCTACCTTCACAGGGAACGTGAATAAGTAAGGCTGTAGACATCGGATCGACAAGCCAAAGACTGATATGGAAAGGAAATGAGTAGTACTAGCTTTCCTGAGAGTTGCAGAGCTTAGACTGCATATGAACGAAAGTTATTAAGCGTCAAAGTCAGAGAA
Source organism: Anopheles ziemanni (assembly GCF_943734765.1). NCBI lineage: Eukaryota > Metazoa > Arthropoda > Insecta > Diptera > Culicidae > Anopheles > Anopheles ziemanni. Next base: position 67,043 of record NW_026689822.1, on the reverse strand, counting down.
GTTACCCAAAGGAACACAAGTTCCAACTTAGAGCATGTATACCGCCTAGACGGTAAGAGGTACGGCCAGGCTGAGGAATAAGGAAATGTTGGCCAACATGTTCCCTAACTATCCCCCGAAGACCGCAAAGCAATCCAACATCAACCAAGAAAGTTATAGCCCGATCAAGGAAACACCTACTTTGCACCGATATTGCACCAAATACATGTACCAAGCACCTTCGGTTGCATACCTGCAGGGGCTTACCATAGTAGGCCATGGAAGACCGATATACCGAACATAATCACTTTCTATCTCCTCGGGTGTTTGAGATAGCGCTTTGCGGTACAAGAACGAAAGTTAGACTTTATCTTGGTGCATCTTTTTGCCCAAGATCACAAGACCCTATCTACCAAGGCAAGAAAGTTGTGTGGGGACAAAATGTCCAAAAGTGCCCAAAGTGGCACACTTGAACCATATATTCGAGAAAAACACAAGTGTGGGCCCGAGCTAGCAAGTTGAAATGTTCTGACCGTCAGTAGCCCTAGTTGAGGTGCACTTATCATTATATGAGGCCAACGTGCCAGCTAGTCTCTAAAGGGGCGATATGGGTGTTCCAAGGTTTGTACCCAATTGAGGAAAAAACAGGGTAAGGTACGGTGTACCGCGAATAACTCGGGCTATAGATGTCCGATCGATGAGTTTGGCATATGTATGGAAAGGTCTCGACGAGACCTAACTACCCTGAAAGTATGAAGGCAAAGACTTGAATGACCGGGAAGTTATTAAGTGCACAAGTGGTAAAGTTGCACCAAAGTCCATGTTACCCGAAGTGGTACATGAACACCCAATATTCGACCAAAACACAAGTTTAGAGACGAGCTAGCGAGCTACATTGTTCAGACCGTCAGTAGCCCGCATCAAGACACGCATTTCATTATATTGAGCCTAGCCGCTAGCTCGACTCGAAGTCGGTCATATGGTTGGTTGATGGTTTGGACCGACCACGTGGTGTACCAAGGTGATGTACCTTTCATGAATTAAAACTCTGGCTGTATGGCACTGAGCGACAAGCTAAGGTGTGATTTGGAATAGTCTTGAGTGGGACTATTTAGGAAAAATGCGAACAAAAAATCACAAAGTCCTTGGGCGAAGCTATTAGCGAAACATAGAGCAAATTGGTACCAAAAACTATGGAAATGGGACTTGAGTCAAAAATAACCGCAAGTTGGAGAAGAGATAGCAAGCTTGCGTAGAACAATTATATTTGGTGCATGGTATCACCAACAAAAAAGTATATGGGGCCAAGGTGCTGGCTGGCCTCCAAAGTGGAGATATGGGCGATCCAAAGTTTGTACCCAAGAACGAACAAGTATGGAAAAAACAGGGTAAGGTACCAAGTACCATTAATAACTTCGGCTGTAGATGGCCGAGCGAGGCAAACGGCTCACCGTTGGAAAGGTCTTGGGGAGACCTATCTACCCTGAAAGTTTCATGAGGCTGAGTTGAAAGACCACGGAGATATTAGGTGATGATGGTCCAATTCGGGGACCAAGTCGCAGGAAATGGCGCTTGACCAAAATCACCCTTGGAAGGTGAATACCGGCTTACCGGTAAGAGATAGCGACTTGGCGTAGAATATTCATAAGTTGGGCGTGTAGAGACGCAACTTTTATTATATGAGGCCAACCCGGTCAGGGTGCTCCAAGTCGGTCGTTTGGTTGGTTTATGGTTTGGGCCGACCACGTGGTGTGCCAAGTTGAGGTACCTTTCATGAATTATAACTTGGTCAGTTTGGCACCGAGCGACAAGCTGCGGTGTGTTTTGGAATGGTCTTGAGTGGGACTATCAAGGAAAAATACCAATCGAAAATCAGCTTGTCCATGGCCGAAGCTATTAGTGAAACATACAGCAAAATGGGTCCAAAAACGAATGAAATGGGAATTGGACCAAGAATAACGGCAAGTTGGAGAAGAGATAGCAAGTTGGCGTAGAACAATTATATTTGGTGCATGGCATGACCAACAAAAAAGTATATGGGGCCAAGGTGCTAGCTGGCCTCCAAAGTGGAGATATGGGCGATCCAAAGTTTGTACCCAAGTACGAACAAGTATGGAAAAAACAGGGTAAGGTACCAAGTACCATTAATAACTTCGGCTGTAGATGGCCGAGCGAGGCAAACGGCTCACCGTTGGAAAGGTCTTGGGGAGACCTATCTACCCTGAAAGTTTTATGAGGCTGAGTTGAAAGACCACGGAGATATTAGGTGATGATGGTCCAATTCGGGGACCAAGTCGCAGGAAATGGCACTTGACCAAAATCACCATTGGAAGGTGAATACCGGCTTACCGGTAAGAGATAGCGACTTGGCGTAGAATATTCATAAGTTGGGCGTGTAGAGACGCAACTTTCATTATATGGGGCCAACCCGGTCAGGGTGCTCCAAGTCGGTCGTTTGGTCGGTTTATGGTTTGGGCCGACCACGTGGTGTACCAAGTTGAGGTACCTTTCATGAATTATAACTCGGTCAGTTTGCCACCGAGCGACAAGTTGCGGTGTGTTTTGGAATGGTCTTGAGTGGGACTATCAAGGAAAAATACAAGTAGAAAATCAGCTTGTCCATGGCCGAAGCTATTAGTGAAACATATAGCAAAATGGGTCCAAAAACGAATGAAATGGGACTTGGACCAAGAATAACGGCAAGTTGGAGAAGAGATAGCAAGTTGGCGTAGAACAATTATATTTGGTGCATGGTATGACCAACAAAAAAGTATATGAGGCCAAGGTGCTGGCTGGCCTCCAAAGTGGAGATATGGGCGATCCAAAGTTTGTACCCAAGTATGGCAAAAACTGGTAGAGGTACCTTTCATGAATTATAACTCAGGCTGTATGGCACTTAGCGGGACGCTTGACTCTGGTATGGAATAGTCCTGAGTGGGACTATCAAGGAAAAATACGAACAAAAAATAACCATGTCCACGGACGAAGGTATTAGCGAAACTTAGAGCGAAATTGCGACCAAGTCGCTGGAAATGGCCCTTGAACCAAGTATACCGTCAAGGCGGTACGAGATAGCGAGTTGACGTAGAACATTTATAAGTTTGCCTTAACGAGACGAAAGTTTAGTTATATGGGGCCAACCCGCCCAGGGTTGTCCAAGTCGGTCATATGGCTGATCGAAATTTTCGACCAAGTACTGAGAAAACAGGGTAAGGTACCAAGTACCTCGAATAACTTCGGCTGTAGATGTCCGAGCGAAGCAAACGGCATAGCGTTGGAAAGGTCTTGAAGTGCTCTAAACACCCTGAAAGTATGAGAACGCTATCTGGAAAACTTGTGGAGATATTAGAGAAACATAGGGCCCAAAAGATACCAAGTCGCAGGAAATGGGCCCTCCAAGAACACCCTAAAATCCCAATTACGGCTAAGTTGCAGGCCAGCTAGCGAAGTGAATTGTTCTAGACATAACTAGAACACGTTGATGCGCAACTTTTTGAATCAGAACTTTTTTCGATATCTGGCCCCCAAAGGGGGGATATGGGCGATCAAAGGATTTTTCCAAGTTTCGGTACTTTTTACGGTATCGCTCATAGCTCCGGCTGTATGCAAGCAAATGACAATCTAAGACATGATTTGGAAAGGTATTGAGCAGTACTAACTTACGTTAGAACACAGCGAAGCGCTATCGGTTCATGGCAAGGCCGATATAAGCAGTCAAAGATGAAAAATGTTGACAAAATGAACAAAAATTACCTTGGTACGCGAATAGCGGCCAGGGATGAAGAGGTACGAAGGTGGTGTAGAACAATTATAATTAGGGCTTGGTACGCTCTAAAAGTTTGCCGAAGACTGCAAAGCGCTCAGACCCATAGAAAGTGGCCATTTGGGCCGAACAGTGCGTGCAAAGAGGTGAAAATGCAAAAATTGCACTTTGGGGGGCGATTTGCGGGGGGAAGGAGGGGTCGGAGGGCAAAATGTCCCTTGACCAAAAAGTCTTATCTCGTCGAGATCTACAACATTGCCGAAGACCGCAAAGCGCTAGCTCGCAATCGAAAAATCGAGAATTTGAAAATTTTCTAAGTCTTTGGCTCCCTAAGGAAAAGTTTCAAAAATCACGTTTGTCCCCAATTTTGAAGGGGAAGGAGTCGGTTCCGGGGCAAGGTGTCTTCGGCAAAAAGTCTTATCTTTTTGCGTACTTTCGACTAGTTCAATAAAAATTTTTGACCCAAAATTTGTTCGGCGGACCCCTAGGTCGAAAAACCCGAAAAAATCCCAAAAAAGTCGAAAATGTCGAAAAATGAGAAAACCTCATATTCGGACTCTACACGAGCCCCAGATATTGAAAAGTGAAATCCGCGGTCGATTTGGACCAAAAAATTGACCTAGGCAAAGTTGTATGGAGGTAGGGACCCCTGAGAAAAAAGTTTGGTCCCGAGGCTCCTTGGACCACCAAGTCCCTAGGTCGGACCAAAATCGGAAAAAATCCGACCGAAGTCGAAAGTGTCGAAAATTTTAAAAAACCCCTTTTGGGGCCCTATGGCCTCCCTAGATAATGAAAAGTGAGGTCCGCGGCCGATCCGGAAGAAAAACTTGACCTAGGCAAACTTGTATGACGGTGGGGACCCAAAAAAATTTCGATGAGTGTAGTTTAGACAGGCCGGAAAATGTATCGGTGGTCCGTATCAAGGGACGTCTTTTAGTTCCATGGGGTGGTGGTCGTCGAACAAAGTCGCCTAGGTCGACCACCAGAAAGACCAGTCGTGTTGTAATGGATGTTTTGGCCACTTTGCTAGGGAAACCTAGTAGGTCGAAGCAAATTTGGGGTTCGAGATGCGTTGGTGAAAGTTGGTCCAACCTAGGTGTGCTTGGTGGAGGTTGACCATGAAAGTAGAGCATGATGGGAATGACCATAACTTTGGTTCTAGATGTCGGATCGGTACACTTGAGGCAGTTTTGGAAAGGTGAAGGCCTGCTCTAGCTATGTATCCTACCAAGCTGAGCGCCTACTAGTGACCCGGAGGAGGTATTAAGGGTCAAAGGCAAAAAGGGGTACCCTAAAGTGCATGTGACCAAGAAAATGGGAAAAACGGTATCGCCTATAGCTCAGGCTGTATGGCTCGGATCGGAAAGCTTGGATATGCGTTGGAAAGGTCTTGACGAGCGCTAGCTATGTGTCCTACCAAGCAAAGCGCTAGGTGTTGAGCAAGTCGGTCATATTAGAGGGCAAAGGTGAAAAATGGTGGTTTAGAGGCGAAAATTCACCTTATGATCGAAAATAGCGGGCGAACGATAAGAGCTACGAACATGGCGTAGAACAATCATAAGTACGTTACCACAAGACCTAACTTTGGCCAATATAGAGCGAGAAGATCGGAGGTACCCATCAGGGTGATATGGCTGGTTCAAAGTTGGACCAAAACGAGACTTGAGAAATGGGTTGAAACACGGTATCGCGAATAACTCAGGCTGTATGGAACGGATCGACAAGCTAAGATCAGTGTTGGAAAGGTCGAACCGAGCGCTAACTATAATCCCGAACAACCGAAGCGCTAAGTGTTGAGCAAAACTGAGTTATTAGGCGACAAAGTGGAAAAATAATACCAAAATGGCCAAAAATCACACAAGACCAAGAATACCGAGCAGGCGGTAAGAGATAGCGGGTTGACGTAGAATACTTATAAGTTTGCCTCTACAAGACCTAAAAGTCGGCCATAAAAAGCGAGAAGATCGGACCACTCTGGAAGGGTGATACGAGTGGTCAAAAATTGGCAAAAATGAAACATGGCTAAAATGGATTTGACTTGTGCACCGTATAGCTCCGGCTGTATGGCATGGATTGTTAAGCTAGGATATGTTTTGGAAAGGTAACACCCAGCGCTAGATACGACTAGAAGAAAGCAAAGCGCTAACTAGCATGATTTGGAAGTTATTAAGTGTCAAAGTCGAAAAATGTTACCAAAATTGAAACTCGAGTACATTGGGCCAAAAAGTACAAGTTGTGAAATTTGGACTTACGAGTAAAATACCGAGCAGGCGGTAAGAGATAGAGACTTGGTGTAGAACAATTATAAGTTGGGCATGTTATAACCTATATTTGGCCCGAACATAGTCTCGAGATCGGTGGTACCTAAAAGGGTGGTACAGGTGTTAGATGGTTTTCCCAGAGCATAAGCTCCACATGATATGGAAAACGGGAAACATCATAACTTCGGCTGTATGGCATGGAATGGAACGAACAAGGTATCGATGGAAAGAGAAAAGGTAGCGCTAACTATAATTCCTTCCAAGCAAAGCGCTAGCATGTGACCGTTTGGGTGTTATTGTGAGTCAAAGTCTGAAATTGTTACCACGAGAGGCGAAAATCCAACTAAGTCCATGAATACCGGGCTGGCGGTAAGAGATACGGCTTGGCCGTAGAACATTTATAAGTTGGCCAAGACAAGGCCTAAGTTTCGTCCATAGACGACAAGAAGATCGAAGATACCTGAAGGTGAGATATGGGCGTCCCAAAGTGGGCCTTTGAAAAAGTGACAAACTTCCCTTATAACAGCATACACCAAATATCTCTGGCTCTATGGCACCGAATAAGAAGTTGAGCTCAGCGACAGAAAGGTGATAGTCAGCGCTAAATATCATACGAACAGAGTGAAGCGCTAAAGGGAAAGGATCTTGGTGATATAAGGTGACAAAGTCGAGAAAAGTTGCCTCAAAATCATGAAAAATGTGAAAAAATGGCTAAGTCCCGGGTGCCTTAAGGGCAGGTTAATCGAATGTACCGAGCTGGCGGTACGAGATAGAGACTTGGTGTAGAACAATTATATGTTTGGCATGGCAAGACCTACATTCGGCCAATACAAAGTGAGAAGATCAAAGATACCCGCAAGGGTGATATTGGTGTCCAAAGGAAAAAAGCACTAAGTCTTGGGAAACTTATATGAAGAAAAAGGACCCTGATGGGTCATATGGGATGGATCGAAAAATCGGCTAAGTCCCAAAATGGGGATGTCAGAACTACACTCATGTGTTACCACATCAAGCAAGGCAAACTTATATGAAGCAAAGGACCCTGATGGGTCATATGGTATTGATCGAAAAATCGGCTAAGTCCCAAAATGGGGATGTCAGAACTACACTCAAATGTTACCACATCAAGCAAGGCAAACTTATATGAAGGCAAGGACCCTGATGGGTCATATGGTATTTTACGAAAAATCGGCTAAGTCCCAAAATGATGATGTCAGAACTACACTAACAAGTTACCACACCAAGCAAGGCAAACTTATATGAAGCAAAGGACCCTGATGGGTCATATGGTATTTTACGAAAAATCGGCTAAGTCCCAAAATGGGGATGTCAGAACTACACTCAAATGTTACCACACCAAGCAAGGCAAACTTATATGAAGGCAAGGTCCCTGATGGGTCATATGGTATTTTACGAAAAATCGGCTAAGTCCCAAAATGGTGATGTCAGAACTACACTAAAATGTTACCACACCAAGCAAGGCAAACTTATATGAAGGCAAGGACCCTGATGGGTCATATGGTATTTTACGAAAAATCGGCTAAGTCCCAAAATGGTGATGTCAGAACTACACTAAAATGTTACCACACCAAGCAAGGCAAACTTATATGAAGGCAAGGACCCTGATGGGTCATATGGTATGGATCGAAAAATCGGCTAAGTCCCAAAATGGGGATGTCTGAACTACACTCAAATGTTACCACATCAAGCAAGGCAAACTTATATGAAGGAAAGGACCCTGATGGGTCATATGGTATTTTACGAAAAATCGGCTAAGTCCCAAAATGGGGATGTCAGAACTACACTCAAATGTTACCACACCAAGCAAGGCAAACTTATATGAAGGCAAGGACCCTGATGGGTCATATGGTATTTTACGAAAAATCGGCTAAGTCCCAAAATGGGGATGTCAGAACTACACTCAAATGTTACCACACCAAGCAAGGCAAACTTATATGAAGGCAAGGACCCTGATGGGTCATATGGTATTTTACGAAAAATCGGCTAAGTCCCAAAATGGGGATGTCTGAACTACACTCATATGTTACCACACCAAGCAAGGCAAACTTATATGAAGCAAAAGACCCTGATGGGTCATATGGTATTTTACGAAAAATCGGCTAAGTCCCAAAATGGGGATGTCTGAACTACACTCATATGTTACCACACCAAGCAAGGCAAACTTATATGAAGCAAAAGACCCTGATGGGTCAAATGGTATTTTACGAAAAATCGGCTAAGTCCCAAAATGGGGATGTCAGAACTACACTCATATGTTACCACACCAAGGAAGGCAAACTTATATGAAGCAAAAGACCCTGATGGGTCAAATGGTATTTTACGAAAAATCGGCTAAGTCCCAAAATGGGGATGTCAGAACTACACTCAAATGTTATCACACCAAGCAAGGCAAACTTATATGAAGCAAAAGACCCTGATGGGTCAAATGGTATTTTACGAAAAATCGGCTAAGTCCCAAAATGGGGATGTCTGAACTACACTCAAATGTTACCACATCAAGCAAGGCAAACTTATATGAAGGCAAGGACCCTGATGGGTCATATGGTATTTTACGAAAAATCGGCTAAGTCCCAAAATGGGGATGTCTGAACTACACTCAAATGTTACCACACCAAGCAAGGCAAACTTATATGAAGCAAAGGACCCTGATGGGTCATATGGTATTTTACGAAAAATCGGCTAAGTCCCAAAATGGGGATGTCAGAACTACACTCATATGTTACCACACCAAGCAAGGCAAACTTATATGAAGCAAAGGACCCTGATGGGTCATATGGTATTTTACGAAAAATCGGCTAAGTCCCAAAATGGGGATGTCAGAACTACACTCAAATGTTACCACACCAAGCAAGGCAAACTTATATGAAGGAAAGGACCCATATGGGTCATATGGTATTTTACGAAAAATCGGCTAAGTCCGAAAATGATGATGTCAGAACTACACTCATATGTTACCACACCAAGGAAGGCAAACTTATATGAAGCAAAAGACCCTGATGGGTCAAATGGTATTTTACGAAAAATCGGCTAAGTCCCAAAATGGGGATGTCAGAACTACACTCATATGTTACCACACCAAGCAAGGCAAACTTATATGAAGCAAAGGACCCTGATGGGTCATATGGTATTTTACGAAAAATCGGCTAAGTCCGAAAATGGGGATGTCTGAACTACACTCAAATGTTACCACATCAAGCAAGGCAAACTTATATGAAGGCAAGGACCCTGATGGGTCATATGGTATTTTACGAAAAATCGGCTAAGTCCCAAAATGGGGATGTCTGAACTACACTCAAATGTTACCACACCAAGCAAGGCAAACTTATATGAAGCAAAGGACCCTGATGGGTCATATGGTATTTTACGAAAAATCGGCTAAGTCCCAAAATGGGGATGTCAGAACTACACTCATATGTTACCACACCAAGCAAGGCAAACTTATATGAAGGCAAGGACCCTGATGGGTCATATGGTATTTTACGAAAAATCGGCTAAGTCCCAAAATGGGGATGTCAGAACTACACTCAAATGTTACCACACCAAGCAAGGCAAACTTATATGAAGGCAAGGACCCTGATGGGTCATATGGTATTTTACGAAAAATCGGCTAAGTCCGAAAATGGGGATGTCTGAACTACACTCATATGTTACCACACCAAGCAAGGCAAACTTATATGAAGCAAAAGACCCTGATGGGTCATATGGTATTTTACGAAAAATCGGCTAAGTCCCAAAATGGGGATGTCTGAACTACACTCATATGTTACCACACCAAGCAAGGCAAACTTATATGAAGCAAAAGACCCTGATGGGTCAAATGGTATTTTACGAAAAATCGGCTAAGTCCCAAAATGGGGATGTCAGAACTACACTCATATGTTACCACACCAAGGAAGGCAAACTTATATGAAGCAAAAGGACCCTGATGGGTCAAATGGTATTTTACGAAAAATCGGCTAAGTCCCAAAATGGGGATGTCAGAACTACACTCAAATGTTATCACACCAAGCAAGGCAAACTTATATGAAGCAAAGGACCCTGATGGGTCAAATGGTATTTTACGAAAAATCGGCTAAGTCCCAAAATGGGGATGTCAGAACTACACTCAAATGTTACCACACCAAGCAAGGCAAACTTATATGAAGCAAAGGACCCTGATGGGTCATATGGTATTTTACGAAAAATCGGCTAAGTCCCAAAATGGGGATGTCAGAACTACACTCAAATGTTACCACACCAAGCAAGGCAAACTTATATGAAGCAAAGGACCCTGATGGGTCATATGGTATTTTACGAAAAATCGGCTAAGTCCGAAAATGGGGATGTCTGAACTACACTCAAATGTTACCACATCAAGCAAGGCAAACTTATATGAAGGCAAGGACCCTGATGGGTCATATGGTATTTTACGAAAAATCGGCTAAGTCCCAAAATGGGGATGTCTGAACTACACTCAAATGTTACCACACCAAGCAAGGCAAACTTATATGAAGCAAAGGACCCTGATGGGTCATATGGTATTTTACGAAAAATCGGCTAAGTCCCAAAATGGGGATGTCAGAACTACACTCAAATGTTACCACACCAAGCAAGGCAAACTTATATGAAGGCAAGGACCCTGATGGGTCATATGGTATTTTACGAAAAATCGGCTAAGTCCCAAAATGGGGATGTCAGAACTACACTCAAATGTTACCACACCAAGCAAGGCAAACTTATATGAAGGCAAGGACCCTGATGGGTCATATGGTATTTTACGAAAAATCGGCTAAGTCCCAAAATGGGGATGTCTGAACTACACTCATATGTTACCACACCAAGCAAGGCAAACTTATATGAAGCAAAAGACCCTGATGGGTCATATGGTATTTTACGAAAAATCGGCTAAGTCCCAAAATGGGGATGTCTGAACTACACTCATATGATACCACACCAAGCAAGGCAAACTTATATGAAGCAAAAGACCCTGATGGGTCAAATGGTATTTTACGAAAAATCGGCTAAGTCCCAAAATGGGGATGTCAGAACTACACTCATATGTTACCACACCAAGGAAGGCAAACTTATATGAAGCAAAAGGACCCTGATGGGTCAAATGGTATTTTACGAAAAATCGGCTAAGTCCCAAAATGGGGATGTCAGAACTACACTCAAATGTTATCACACCAAGCAAGGCAAACTTATATGAAGCAAAGGACCCTGATGGGTCAAATGGTATTTTACGAAAAATCGGCTAAGTCCCAAAATGGGGATGTCAGAACTACACTCAAATGTTACCACACCAAGCAAGGCAAACTTATATGAAGCAAAGGACCCTGATGGGTCATATGGTATTTTACGAAAAATCGGCTAAGTCCCAAAATGGGGATGTCAGAACTACACTCATATGTTACCACACCAAGCAAGGCAAACTTATATGAAGCAAAGGACCCTGATGGGTCATATGGTATTTTACGAAAAATCGGCTAAGTCCCAAAATGGGGATGTCAGAACTACACTCAAATGTTACCACACCAAGCAAGGCAAACTTATATGAAGCAAAGGACCCTGATGGGTCATATGGTATTTTACGAAAAATCGGCTAAGTCCCAAAATGGGGATGTCAGAACTACACTCATATGTTACCACACCAAGCAAGGCAAACTTATATGAAGCAAAGGACCCTGATGGGTCAAATGGTATTTTACGAAAAATCGGCTAAGTCCCAAAATGGGGATGTCAGAACTACACTCATATGTTACCACACCAAGCAAGGCAAACTTATATGAAGCAAAGGACCCTGATGGGTCAAATGGTATTTTACGAAAAATCGGCTAAGTCCCAAAATGGGGATGTCAGAACTACACTCATATGTTACCACACCAAGGAAGGCAAACTTATATGAAGCAAAGGACCCTGATGGGTCATATGGTATTTTACGAAAAATCGGCTAAGTCCCAAAATGGGGATGTCAGAACTACACTCAAATGTTACCACACCAAGCAAGGCAAACTTATATGAAGGAAAGGACCCTGATGGGTCATATGGTATTTTACGAAAAATCGGCTAAGTCCCAAAATGGGGATGTCAGAACTACACTCAAATGTTACCACACCAAGCAAGGCAAACTTATATGAAGGAAAGGACCCTGATGGGTCATATGGTATTTTACGAAAAATCGGCTAAGTCCCAAAATGGGGATGTCAGAACTACACTCAAATGTTACCACACCAAGCAAGGCAAACTTATATGAAGGAAAGGACCCTGATGGGTCATATGGTATGGATCGAAAAATCGGCTAAGTCCCAAAATGGGGATGTCAGAACTACACTCAAATGTTACCACACCAAGCAAGGCAAACTTATATGAAGGCAAGGACCCTGATGGGTCATATGGTATTTTACGAAAAATCGGCTAAGTCCCAAAATGGGGATGTCAGAACTACACTCAAATGTTACCACACCAAGCAAGGCAAACTTATATGAAGCAAAGGACCCTGATGGGTCATATGGTATTGATTGAAAAATCGGCTAAGTCCCAAAATGGGGATGTCAGAACTACACTCAAATGTTACCACACCAAGCAAGGCAAACTTATATGAAGCAAAGGACCCTGATGGGTCATATGGTATTTTACGAAAAATCGGCTAAGTCCCAAAATGATGATGTCAGAACTACACTCAAATGTTACCATACCAAGCAAGGCAAACTTATATGAAGGAAAGGACCCATATGGGTCATATGGTATTTTACGAAAAATCGGCTAAGTCCCAAAATGGGGATGTCTGAACTACACTCATATGTTACCACACCAAGCAAGGCAAACTTATATGAAGCAAAAGACCCTGATGGGTCAAATGGTATTTTACGAAAAATCGGCTAAGTCCCAAAATGGGGATGTCAGAACTACACTCAAATGTTACCACACCAAGCAAGGCAAACTTATATGAAGCAAAGGACCCTGATGGGTCATATGGTATTTTACGAAAAATCGGCTAAGTCCCAAAATGGGGATGTCAGAACTACACTCATATGTTACCACACCAAGCAAGGCAAACTTATATGAAGCAAAGGACCCTGATGGGTCATATGGTATTTTACGAAAAATCGGCTAAGTCCCAAAATGGGGATGTCAGAACTACACTCAAATGTTACCACACCAAGCAAGGCAAACTTATATGAAGGAAAGGACCCTGATGGGTCATATGGTATTTTACGAAAAATCGGCTAAGTCCCAAAATGGGGATGTCAGAACTACACTCATATGTTACCACACCAAGCAAGGCAAACTTATATGAAGCAAAGGACCCTGATGGGTCAAATGGTATTTTACGAAAAATCGGCTAAGTCCCAAAATGGGGATGTCAGAACTACACTCATATGTTACCACACCAAGCAAGGCAAACTTATATGAAGCAAAGGACCCTGATGGGTCAAATGGTATTTTACGAAAAATCGGCTAAGTCCCAAAATGGGGATGTCAGAACTACACTCATATGTTACCACACCAAGCAAGGCAAACTTATATGAAGCAAAGGACCCTGATGGGTCATATGGTATTTTACGAAAAATCGGCTAAGTCCCAAAATGGGGATGTCAGAACTACACTCAAATGTTACCACACCAAGCAAGGCAAACTTATATGAAGGAAAGGACCCTGATGGGTCATATGGTATTTTACGAAAAATCGGCTAAGTCCCAAAATGGGGATGTCAGAACTACACTCAAATGTTACCACACCAAGCAAGGCAAACTTATATGAAGGAAAGGACCCTGATGGGTCATATGGTATTTTACGAAAAATCGGCTAAGTCCCAAAATGGGGATGTCAGAACTACACTCAAATGTTACCACACCAAGCAAGGCAAACTTATATGAAGGAAAGGACCCTGATGGGTCATATGGTATGGATCGAAAAATCGGCTAAGTCCCAAAATGGGGATGTCAGAACTACACTCAAATGTTACCACACCAAGCAAGGCAAACTTATATGAAGGCAAGGACCCTGATGGGTCATATGGTATTTTACGAAAAATCGGCTAAGTCCCAAAATGGGGATGTCAGAACTACACTCAAATGTTACCACACCAAGCAAGGCAAACTTATATGAAGCAAAGGACCCTGATGGGTCATATGGTATTGATTGAAAAATCGGCTAAGTCCCAAAATGGGGATGTCAGAACTACACTCAAATGTTACCACACCAAGCAAGGCAAACTTATATGAAGCAAAGGACCCTGATGGGTCATATGGTATTTTACGAAAAATCGGCTAAGTCCCAAAATGATGATGTCAGAACTACACTCAAATGTTACCATACCAAGCAAGGCAAACTTATATGAAGGAAAGGACCCATATGGGTCATATGGTATTTTACGAAAAATCGGCTAAGTCCCAAAATGGGGATGTCTGAACTACACTCATATGTTACCACACCAAGCAAGGCAAACTTATATGAAGCAAAAGACCCTGATGGGTCAAATGGTATTTTACGAAAAATCGGCTAAGTCCCAAAATGGGGATGTCAGAACTACACTCATATGTTACCACACCAAGGAAGGCAAACTTATATGAAGCAAAAGGACCCTGATGGGTCAAATGGTATTTTACGAAAAATCGGCTAAGTCCCAAAATGGGGATGTCAGAACTACACTCAAATGTTATCACACCAAGCAAGGCAAACTTATATGAAGCAAAGGACCCTGATGGGTCAAATGGTATTTTACGAAAAATCGGCTAAGTCCCAAAATGGGGATGTCAGAACTACACTCAAATGTTACCACACCAAGCAAGGCAAACTTATATGAAGCAAAGGACCCTGATGGGTCATATGGTATTTTACGAAAAATCGGCTAAGTCCCAAAATGGGGATGTCAGAACTACACTCATATGTTACCACACCAAGCAAGGCAAACTTATATGAAGCAAAGGACCCTGATGGGTCATATGGTATTTTACGAAAAATCGGCTAAGTCCCAAAATGGGGATGTCAGAACTACACTCAAATGTTACCACACCAAGCAAGGCAAACTTATATGAAGCAAAGGACCCTGATGGGTCATATGGTATTTTACGAAAAATCGGCTAAGTCCCAAAATGGGGATGTCAGAACTACACTCATATGTTACCACACCAAGCAAGGCAAACTTATATGAAGCAAAGGACCCTGATGGGTCAAATGGTATTTTACGAAAAATCGGCTAAGTCCCAAAATGGGGATGTCAGAACTACACTCATATGTTACCACACCAAGCAAGGCAAACTTATATGAAGCAAAGGACCCTGATGGGTCAAATGGTATTTTACGAAAAATCGGCTAAGTCCCAAAATGGGGATGTCAGAACTACACTCATATGTTACCACACCAAGCAAGGCAAACTTATATGAAGCAAAGGACCCTGATGGGTCATATGGTATTTTACGAAAAATCGGCTAAGTCCCAAAATGGGGATGTCAGAACTACACTCAAATGTTACCACACCAAGCAAGGCAAACTTATATGAAGGAAAGGACCCTGATGGGTCATATGGTATTTTACGAAAAATCGGCTAAGTCCCAAAATGGGGATGTCAGAACTACACTCAAATGTTACCACACCAAGCAAGGCAAACTTATATGAAGGAAAGGACCCTGATGGGTCATATGGTATTTTACGAAAAATCGGCTAAGTCCCAAAATGGGGATGTCAGAACTACACTCAAATGTTACCACACCAAGCAAGGCAAACTTATATGAAGGAAAGGACCCTGATGGGTCATATGGTATTTATCGAAAAATCGGCTAAGTCCCAAAATGGGGATGTCAGAACTACACTCAAATGTTACCACACCAAGCAAGGCAAACTTATATGAAGGCAAGGACCCTGATGGGTCATATGGTATTTTACGAAAAATCGGCTAAGTCCCAAAATGGGGATGTCAGAACTACACTCAAATGTTACCACACCAAGCAAGGCAAACTTATATGAAGCAAAGGACCCTGATGGGTCATATGGTATTGATTGAAAAATCGGCTAAGTCCCAAAATGGGGATGTCAGAACTACACTCAAATGTTACCACACCAAGCAAGGCAAACTTATATGAAGCAAAGGACCCTGATGGGTCATATGGTATTTTACGAAAAATCGGCTAAGTCCCAAAATGATGATGTCAGAACTACACTCAAATGTTACCATACCAAGCAAGGCAAACTTATATGAAGGAAAGGACCCATATGGGTCATATGGTATTTTACGAAAAATCGGCTAAGTCCCAAAATGGGGATGTCTGAACTACACTCATATGTTACCACACCAAGCAAGGCAAACTTATATGAAGCAAAAGACCCTGATGGGTCATATGGTATTTTACGAAAAATCGGCTAAGTCCCAAAATGGGGATGTCAGAACTACACTCATATGTTACCACACCAAGGAAGGCAAACTTATATGAAGCAAAAGGACCCTGATGGGTCAAATGGTATTTTACGAAAAATCGGCTAAGTCCCAAAATGGGGATGTCAGAACTACACTCAAATGTTATCACACCAAGCAAGGCAAACTTATATGAAGCAAAGGACCCTGATGGGTCAAATGGTATTTTACGAAAAATCGGCTAAGTCCCAAAATGGGGATGTCAGAACTACACTCAAATGTTACCACACCAAGCAAGGCAAACTTATATGAAGCAAAGGACCCTGATGGGTCATATGGTATTTTACGAAAAATCGGCTAAGTCCCAAAATGGGGATGTCAGAACTACACTCATATGTTACCACACCAAGCAAGGCAAACTTATATGAAGCAAAGGACCCTGATGGGTCATATGGTATTTTACGAAAAATCGGCTAAGTCCCAAAATGGGGATGTCAGAACTACACTCAAATGTTACCACACCAAGCAAGGCAAACTTATATGAAGCAAAGGACCCTGATGGGTCATATGGTATTTTACGAAAAATCGGCTAAGTCCCAAAATGGGGATGTCAGAACTACACTCATATGTTACCACACCAAGCAAGGCAAACTTATATGAAGCAAAGGACCCTGATGGGTCAAATGGTATTTTACGAAAAATCGGCTAAGTCCCAAAATGGGGATGTCAGAACTACACTCATATGTTACCACACCAAGCAAGGCAAACTTATATGAAGCAAAGGACCCTGATGGGTCAAATGGTATTTTACGAAAAATCGGCTAAGTCCCAAAATGGGGATGTCAGAACTACACTCATATGTTACCACACCAAGCAAGGCAAACTTATATGAAGCAAAGGACCCTGATGGGTCATATGGTATTTTACGAAAAATCGGCTAAGTCCCAAAATGGGGATGTCAGAACTACACTCAAATGTTACCACACCAAGCAAGGCAAACTTATATGAAGGAAAGGACCCTGATGGGTCATATGGTATTTTACGAAAAATCGGCTAAGTCCCAAAATGGGGATGTCAGAACTACACTCAAATGTTACCACACCAAGCAAGGCAAACTTATATGAAGGAAAGGACCCTGATGGGTCATATGGTATTTTACGAAAAATCGGCTAAGTCCCAAAATGGGGATGTCAGAACTACACTCAAATGTTACCACACCAAGCAAGGCAAACTTATATGAAGGAAAGGACCCTGATGGGTCATATGGTATGGATCGAAAAATCGGCTAAGTCCCAAAATGGGGATGTCAGAACTACACTCAAATGTTACCACACCAAGCAAGGCAAACTTATATGAAGGCAAGGACCCTGATGGGTCATATGGTATTTTACGAAAAATCGGCTAAGTCCCAAAATGGGGATGTCAGAACTACACTCAAATGTTACCACACCAAGCAAGGCAAACTTATATGAAGCAAAGGACCCTGATGGGTCATATGGTATTGATTGAAAAATCGGCTAAGTCCCAAAATGGGGATGTCAGAACTACACTCAAATGTTACCACACCAAGCAAGGCAAACTTATATGAAGCAAAGGACCCATATGGGTCATATGGTATTTTACGAAAAATCGGCTAAGTCCCAAAATGATGATGTCAGAACTACACTCAAATGTTACCATACCAAGCAAGGCAAACTTATATGAAGGAAAGGACCCATATGGGTCATATGGTATTTTACGAAAAATCGGCTAAGTCCCAAAATGAGGATGTCAGAACTACAATAAAAAGTTACCACACCAAGCAAGGCAAAGTACCTAGGTGAACCCTAGGAAGAAACACGGACCAAGTCAGATGGCCTAAGTCAATAGAACAAGTGACCTAGGCAAAGTTGTATGGCGCTGAGGACCCTGAAAAATCTGGTTAGTGTAGTTTAGACAGGGTAGGTTTTTGGGTCGGCCGAACCCCCTTATTTTGGGTTTTGGCCTCATCAAGAAGCTACACCTAGGCAAACTGCCTAGGGTGAAAGTGCGAAGACCAATCGAATAGTAAGACAAGTTTTGACCGATCGCCCTAGGCAAGCTTGTATGAAGAAAGGGACCCTATGGGTCATATGGAAATACATGAAAAATCGGCTAAGTCCCAAAATTGGGATGTCTGAACTACACTAAAAAGTTACCACATCAAGCAAGGCAAAGTACCTAGGTGAACCCTAGCAAGAAACACGGACCAAGTCAGATGGCCTAAGTCAAGAGAACAAGTGACCTAGGCAAAGTTGTATGACGGTGAGGACCCTGAAAAATCTGGTTAGTGTAGTTTAGACAGGGGAGGTTTTTGGGTCGGCTGAACCTCCTTATTTTGGGTTTTGACCTCCTCAAGAAGCTACACCTAGGCAAACTGCCTAGGGTGAAAGTGCGAAGACCAATCGAATAGTAAGACAAGTTTTGACCGATCGCCCTAGGCAAGCTTGTATGAAGAAAGGGACCCTATGGGTCATATGGAAATACATGAAAAATCGGCTAAGTCCCAAAATTGGGATGTCTGAACTACACTAAAAAGTTACCACATCAAGCAAGGCAAAGTACCTAGGTGAACCCTAGGAAGAAACACGGACCAAGTCAGATGGCCTAAGTCAAGAGAACAAGTGACCTAGGCAAAGTTGTATGACGGTGAGGACCCTGAAAAATCTGGTTAGTGTAGTTTAGACAGGGGAGGTTTTTGGGTCGGCTGAACCTCCTTATTTTGGGTTTTGACCTCCTCAAGAAGCTACACCTAGGCAAACTGCCTAGGGTGAAAGTGCGAAGACCAATCGAATAGTAAGACAAGTTTTGACCGATCGCCCTAGGCAAGCTTGTATGAAGAAAGGGACCCTATGGGTCATATGGAAATACATGAAAAATCGGCTAAGTCCCAAAATTGGGATGTCTGAACTACACTAAAAAGTTACCACAGCAAGCAAGGCAAAGTACCTAGGTGAACCCTAGGAAGAAACACGGACCAAGTCAGATGGCCTAAGTCAAGAGTACAAGTGACCTAGGCAAAGTTGTATGGCGCTGAGGACCCTGAAAAATCGGGTTAGTGTAGTTCAGACAGGGGAGGTTTCTGGGTCGGCTGAACCTCCTTATTTCGGGTTTTGGCCTCCTCAAGAAGACAGACCTAGGCAAACTGCCTAGGGTGAAAGTGCGAAGACCAATCGAATAGTAAGACAAGTTTTGACCGATCGCCCTAGGCAAGCTTGTATGAAGAAAGGGACCCTATGGGTCATATGAAAATACATGAAAAATCGGCTAAGTCCCAAAATTGGGATGTCTGAACTACACTAAAAAGTTACCACATCAAGCAAGGCAAAGTACCTAGGTGAACCCTAGGAAGAAACACGGACCAAGTCAGATGGCCTAAGTCAAGAGTACAAGTGACCTAGGCAAAGTTGTATGGCGCTGAGGACCCTGAAAAATCGGGTTAGTGTAGTTCAGACAGGGGAGGTTTCTGGGTCGGCTGAACCTCCTTATTTCGGGTTTTGGCCTCCTCAAGAAGACAGACCTAGGCAAAGTGCCTAGGGTGAAAGTGCGAAGACCAATCGAATAGTAAGACAAGTTTTGACCGATCGCCCTAGGCAAGCTTGTATGAAGAAAGGGACCCTATGGGTCATATGGAAATATACGAAAAATCGGCTAAGTCCCGAAATTGGGATGTCTGAACTACACTAAAAAGTTACCACATCAAGCAAGGCAAAGTACCTAGGTGAACCCTAGGAAGAAACACGGACCAAGTCAGATGGCCTAAGTCAAGAGTACAAGTGACCTAGGCAAAGTTGTATGGCGCTAAGGACCATGAAAAATCGGGTTAGTGTAGTTAAGACAGGGGAGGTTTCAGGGTCGGCTGGACCTCCTTATTTCGGGTTTTGGCCTCCTCAAGAAGACAGACCTAGGCGAACTGCCTAGGGTGAAAGTGCGAAGACCAATCGAATAGTAAGACAAGTTTTGACCGATCGCCCTAGGCAAGCTTGTATGAAGAAAGGGACCCTATGGGTCATATGGAAATACATGAAAAATCGGCTAAGTCCCAAAATTAGGATGTCTGAACTACACTAAAAAGTTACCACATCAAGCAAGGCAAAGTACCTAGGTGAACCCTAGGAAGAAACACGGACCAAGTCGGATGGCCTAAGTCAAGAGTACAAGTGACCTAGGCAAAGTTGTATGGCGCTGAGGACCCTGAAAAATCGGGTTAGTGTAGTTCAGACAGGGGAGGTTTCAGGGTCGGCCGAACCTCCTTATTTCGGGTTTTGGCCTCCTCAAGAAGACAGACCTAGGCGAACTGCCTAGGGTGAAAGTGCGAAGACCAATCGAATAGTAAGACAAGTTTTGACCGATCGCCCTAGGCAAGCTTGTATGAAGAAAGGGACCCTATGGGTCATATGGAAATATACGAAAAATCGGCTAAGTCCCAAAATTGGGATGTCAGAACTACACTATAAAGTTACCACATTAGCAAGGCAGACTTGTATGAAGAACGGGACCCTGGTGAAAGTAGCAAATATCCCAAACCGAACATGAATATTATACACACAAGAGTACGAACATAAAGGAACACGGACCAAGCGTACCGAGAGAATCGGTACTATAGAACCCTCGTGGTTCTACACAAAGACTTTATGTTAGGGGTTCAAGCCCCATAGTACTCAAACGGTGACAGTAGCAAATATCCCAAAACGAACGTGAATCTTATTCACAAGAGTACGAACATAAAGGAACACGGACCAAGCGTACCGAGAGAATCGGTACTATAGAGCCCTCGTGGTTCTACACAAAGACTTTATGTTCGGGGTTCACACCCCAAATCGAACGTGGAATTTACTTTCTGATGGTCATGCGGTCGTCCAAAGGGGTCTAGTATCCTGGGATGACAAGCATCACGGGCACAGCTCGTATCAAAACAGTCGAAGAGGCCCGCGAAAGCTTGCTTTCCATGGCTATGCGATGCACAAATTGAGTTTACTCACCGTAGTATAAAACGAACGAACCGAACCTATCCGAGTAGGGATAATGGGCGCAGTAACATACTTCTGTGACCCAGCGAGAGTTGAACGAGGTGACATGAACTGTCAGTGGCTTATATCAGATGGGATACATACATGAGATTGCTTTCAAATCTACACTCGAAAACCTAACCAAGTAAAAGCGAACGTGGGGAGGATTCGAAACTGGTAACGAAATCTTAAGCTGGAAAGAGTCATCACTATGGATACATATTATGCGAAACCAATCAAGTGCTCAGTACTGATCCAAAACCTAAGAGCACTAGTGAACACCTTATTCTCACCCTAGTTCACATCCTAGTGATCGACCACGTGTGTGAAGCAAAGACCAATCGAATTCCTCAATGAACCGAACACTATGAACAAATGGCCAAAAACGTTATAACTATCCAAACATCCTACTATCTAGCGAAAGTCATCACGATGGAACCATACCATGATCTTTAACCTATAGCGCTCACCATATTCCTACCCAGAGTGCAAGTGAACAGATTGCCCACCCGTACCCAGTTCACAACCACGTGATCGACTAACATACCGAGGTTACCACAAGTCAAAGTTATACGTTTACAAGCGCAAGACCAATCGAAAACCCCGAAAGCAATCTCGACCCAAAATGTATTATCCGTGAGTGTAGTCGAGTCTCGTACTCGTCATCTGTAATCGTCGGATAGAATATCCAGTACACGGTTGTCTTTCCAAATGAAATCTACATACAGAACTCGCTCTTGGCAAATGGGTGGCAATGGCGCAATCAGGAGCGAGTTCCCGTCCGGGTGCCAAGTGATTGGCAAATGTCTGGGGGAAAGCAACCATATGTTGATTTGTCTGTTAGTGTACTGGGTGTTTGAGGTATGTAGTATCCACGCTTGGTTGGGTGTGTCAGAGGACCATGGATGCGTTCACAACCCCAATTGGGGTACATCGGGAATGATTTTGTGGAACCGATGTGCCCGGCACACACTAAGTTTTGTTGCAAGTTAATAGTGTGCCATGTCCGGGGGGGTTGTGATTAAACTCTGGTGAATTGCGTACTGTGGTGATTGGGGTATGAAAGCCCCGCAGTTGCAATGATCGGACGCGCCTAGCGTGTCCTTTAGTTGATGGTAGGGAAATGAAGGCCCTTGTCAGCTCACCTAAGTATTCATGGAAGTTTGGCATAAGGTCGCTGTGGTAGGGGTATGAAGGCCCCGTCAGCGCATGCACAATCGGGCGCACGAGCGCTTAGCGGAGTCGAATGCCGCTCAAGTGCCTGTCCGGTGCATCGGGTGTGTGTGATACGAGGGCAATGAGGTTCGCACGGGGGCTCGCCTCCCGTGTGCTACCGGACTTGACAACATATAGAACGTGGTGTTTGCTCCTCCGGGTGCAATGGGACAATGAACATTCGAACGCAAAGTCGGAATTCTGGTTGATCCTACCAGTAATATACGCTCGTCTCAAAGGTTAAGCCATGCATGTCTAAGTACAAACAGATTTAATGTGAAACCGCATAAGGCTCAGTATAACAGCTATAATTTACGAGATCATCAACCTAGTTACTTGGATAACTGTGGAAAATCTAGAGCTAATACATGCAACATGCCAGGACCCTCGCGGGAACTTGTGCACTTATTAGTCAAACCAATCGCGGGTTCTCCGTGTCATTGAGTTGAAGTCTGGATAATGATGCTGATCGTATGGTCTCGCACCGACGACAGATCTCGCAAATATCTGCCCTATCAACTATGGATGGTAGTATAGAGGACTACCATGGTTGCAACGGGTAACGGGGAATCAGGGTTCGATTCCGGAGAGGGAGCCTGAGAAATGGCTACCACATCCAAGGAAGGCAGCAGGCGCGTAAATTACCCAATCCCGGGACGGGGAGGTAGTGACGAGAAATAACAATATGAAACTCTTTAATGATGTTTCATAATTGGAATGAGTAGAGCATAAATCCTTCTACGAGGATCAAGTGGAGGGCAAGTCTGGTGCCAGCAGCCGCGGTAATTCCAGCTCCACTAGCGTATATTAAAATTGTTGCGGTTAAAACGTTCGAAGTTGATACTTGTCCAACACAGTCCGGCTCCACCGACCCGGTCAACCCGTGGTCGGTGGGCCAAGTCGGAATCTGGTTGCGACTCAATGGTGTGGTAGGGCACCAAGTCTGTGTCATGGTGTGCCCTTCAACGGGTGCAAGTGTAACATAGAGCTCGACCGCTCACGTTTACCTTGAACAAATTAGAGTGCTTAAAGCAGGGTGCCCAAACGCCCTAGAATAATCTTGCATGGAATAATGGAATACGACCTTGGTCTAATCTTTCATTGGTTTGTACTCAGACCGGAGGTAATGATTAACAGAAGTAGTTGGGGACACTAGTATTACGGCGCGAGAGGTGAAATTCGTAGACCGTCGTAAGACTAACTAAAGCGAAGGCATTTGTCAAGGATGCTTTCTTTAATCAAGAACGAAAGTTAGAGGATCGAAGGCGATTAGATACCGCCCTAGTTCTAACCGTAAACGATGCCAACTAGCAATTGGGAGACGCTACAACCAGGTGCTCTCAGTAGCTTCCGGGAAACCAAAGTCAGGTTCCGGGGGAAGTATGGTTGCAAAGTTGAAACTTAAAGGAATTGACGGAAGGGCACCACAATGAAATGGAGCTTGCGGTTCAATTTGACTCAACACGGGAAAACTTACCAGGTCCGAACTTATGGAGGTGAGACAGATTAATAGCTCTTTCTCAAATTTAAGGGTAGTGGTGCATGGCCGTTCTTAGTTCGTGGATTGATTTGTCTGGTTAATTCCGATAACGAACGTGACTCACATATGCTAACTAGAACGCAGTCAGCGTTAATGCGTCGATGCCGATTGGAACGGGTTAGGACCTTTCGGTGGAGTATGACCTGACACCTTCGCTGTTCGTGTGCGCAAGTGCACTTACGGTACGCTGCTTAGCAGGACAATTTGTGTTTAGCAAAATGAGATCGAGCGATAACAGGTCCGTGATGCCCTTAGATGTTCTGGGCTACACGCGTGCTACAATGTGGGTAGCAGCGTGTCTCCTATTCCGAGAGGAACGGGAAATCACTCAAATACTCACTTAGTAGGGATTATGGATTGCAATGGTCCATATGAACTCGGAACTTCTAGTAAGTGCTGGTCATCAGCCAGCGTTGAATACGTCCCTGCCCTTTGTACACACCGCCCGTCGCTACTACCGATGGATTATTTAGTGAGGTCTTTGGAGATGATCGTTCGCTGGATCCTCGTGAACCGCGTCTGCTTTATCGAAGTTGACCGAACTTGATGATTTAGAGGAAGTAAAAGTCGTAACAAGGTTTCCGTAGGTGAACCTGCGGAAGGATCATTAGTGGCCAAGTGATCCTTCCAGAAGTCCGAACCTGCGGGTTGAGACTTCGGCACAAGTTGCCATATGATAATTGACGAAACACTATAGAAGTCCGAACCTGCGGGTTGAGACTTCGGCACAAGTTGCCATATGATAATTGACGAAACACTATAGAAGTCCGAACCTGCGGGTTGAGACTTAGGCACAAGTTGCCTTATACATGACTTTGAACAAATACACAAGTCCGAACCTGCGGGTTGAGACTTAGGCACAAGTTGCCTTATACATGACTTCGAACAAACACACAAGTCCGAACCTGCGGGTTGAGACTTAGGCACAAGTTGCCATATGAAAGTTGACGAAACACTAACAAGTCCGAACCTGCGGGTTGAGACTTAGGCACACGTTGCCTTATACATGACTTCGAACAAATACACAAGTCCGAACTTGCGGGTTGAGACTTAGGCACAAGTTGCCTTATACATACATTGGCCAAATAAACAGAAGTCCGAACCTGCGGGTTGAGACTTAGGCACAAGTTGCCATATTATATTCGATCAAACACTAAGTAGTCCGAACCTGCGGGTTGAGACTCAAGACCGTAACAAGATGTCACTATACAAGTCCGAACCTAAGGGTTGAGACTTAATGCGATCTAGATACCAAGTTGACATCCAATACCTGTTGAGCAAAACCAAAGATTCCCTGTTCTCGAATGATTACACTATATAACAGGGAATCATGAAGAAATCAAGCAAGCGTGAAACAAAGTCATCACTTGGGCGTGCTCGATAGCCAACCACATGACCTTAACCTAAGAGAGCATGCAAACCACATGATACCTATAAACGATTAACCCGCCCTAGTTCAATCGTTCACCAAGTGATGACTTCAGTATGGCTAAGAGAAAAACTTTTAAATGGGAAAAACTCTAAGTCCGAACCTCCGGGTTGAGACTTCCGCGTCGGAGGTGGGCGCACCTCCTATCCGAAAGATGGTGAATCAGGGGTGTTCGATCAGCAATGGTCGGATGCCCCGTCGTAGTCCAACTATGACAATCAAAGTCAAGACCTCCGGGTTGAGACTTTCCGCGAGTACAAGCATAAAGGAACACGGACCAAGCCGTACCGAGAGAATCGGTACTAGAGCCCTCGTGGTTCTACATTGAGAGAGCCCTCGTGGTTCTCATTAGGGGCTTTATGCAAGTCGTACTCAATACTGTGGTGTGAAGTATAAAGTAGTCCTCGCCTGGTCCACGCTGCTTCGGCGGTCCTGGGTAAGATAGTTAATTCTAGCTTGCCCTATAGTGGAATGAGGACACTTAATGCTTCGTCTTTTAGCGGCGGCTAGACTCCTCCTCACGGGGAACGAGTTGACGCACACAGCGGCGGCTTACGCACTATGGCAATCATGGATGCCTGAAGATTCCGTGAAGTTCTCCCCTGGTCCACGCTGCCTCGGCAGTCCTGGGTAAAATGGAATATTTCCAGCTTGCCCTATAGTGGAAGAGGACTATCCAACAATACAAAGTCAAGACCTCCGGGTTGAGACTTTCCGCGTCGGTGGTGTCGCGCACCGCCTATCCGAAAGATGGTGTAACAGGGGTGTTCGATCAGCAATGGTCGGATGCCCCGTCATAGTCCAACTATGACAACCAAAGTCAAGACCTCCGGGTTGAGACTTTCCGCGTCCGGAGGTACGCGTACCGCCTACCCGAAAGATGGTGTGCTTCTGGGGTATTCGATGAGTCGGATACCCCGTCGTAGTCCAACTATGACAATCAAAGTCAAGACCTCCGGGTTGAGACTTCCGCGTCCGGAGGTACGCGTACCGCCTACCCGAAAGATGGTGAATCAGGGGTGTTCGATCAGCAATGGTCGGATGCCCCGTCGTAGTCCAACTATGACAATCAAAGTCAAGACCTCCGGGTTGAGACTTCCGCGTCCGGAGGTACGCGTACCGCCTACCCGAAAGATGGTGAATCAGGGGTGTTCGATCAGCAATGGTCGGATGCCCCGTCGTAGTCCAACTATGACAATCAAAGTCAAGACCTCCGGGTTGAGACTTTCTAAGAGTACAAGCATAAAGGAACACGGACCAAGCCGTACCGAGAGAATCGGTACTAGAGCCCTCGTGGTTCTACATTGAGAGAGCCCTCGTGGTTCTCATTAGGGGCTTTATGCAAGTCGTACTCAATACTGTGGTGTGAAGTATAAAGTATAGAGTCCTCCACTGGTCCACGCTGCTCCGGCGGTCCTGGGTAAGATAGTTCATTCTAGCTTGCCCTATGTGGAAGAGGACTCAATACCCTACCTGTTGAGCTTGAAACAAAGTCATCACTTGGGCATGCTCATATTGCCATACACAATTACATTATATTCGAATGAGCATGCAAGCGACCCTATATAGACCGAACCAAAACGATAGATACCGCCGTAGTTCACCCCAACCAAGTGATGACTTCAGTATGGCTAGTGTGTGAAGTATAAAGTATAGTCCTCCCCTGGTCCACACTGCTTCGGCGGTCCTGGGTAAGATAGTTAGTTCTAGCTTGCCCTATGTGGAAGAGGACACAATACTTAATACTTAGAGTACAAGCATAAAGGAACACGGACCAAGCCGTACCGAGAGAATCGGTACTAGAGCCCTCGCGGTTCTACATTGTGAGCCCTCGTGGTTCAAACTAGATACTTTATGCAAGGCGTACTCAAAACTGTGGTGTGAAGTATAAAGTATAGTCCTCATCTGGTCCACGCTGCTTCGGCGGTCCTGGGTAAGATAGTTAATTCTAGCTTGCCCTATGTGGAAGAGGACACAATACTTAATACTGTGGTGTAATGGACAAGGTATAGTCCTCCACTGGTCCACGCTGCTCCGGCGGTCCTGGGTAAGATAGTTCATTCTAGCTTGCCCTATGTGGAAGAGGACTCAATACCCTACCTGTTGAGCTTGAAACAAAGTCATCACTTGGGCATGCTCATATTGCCATACAATATTCCATTATCTACTAATGAGCATGCAGCTATATGATATTAACCTGTAAACGATTACCCCGCCGTAGTTCAGCGCTTCAACCAAGTGATGACTTCAGTATGGCTAGTGTGTGAAGTATAAAGTATAGTCCTCCCCTGGTCCACACTGCTTCGGCGGTCCTGGGTAAGATAGTTAGTTCTAGCTTGCCCTATGGTGGAAGAGGACACCATACTTAATACTGTGGTGTAATGAACAAAGTATAGTCCTCCACTGGTCCACGCTGCTTCGGCGGTCCTGGGTAAGATAGTTAGTTCTAGCTTGCCCTATGTGGAAGAGGGCATACAAGACAAAGTATAGTTCTCCCCTGGTCCACGCTGCTTCGGCGGTCCTGGGTAAGATAGTTAATTCTAGCTTGCCCTATGTGGAAGAGAGCATACATGAACCAAGAACGAAGGTTATGATCGAGGAATGATTCGACAACTAACCGATGGTATGAAATGTGAAGAATTCAAGCAAGCACACAATCAAGTCATCACTTGGGCATGCTCGATAGCCAACCCTATGACATTAACCTAGTAGAGCATGCGAAAACCAATATATATGTAAACGATGCCCCTCCCTAGTTCAGCGCTTCAACCAAGTGATGACTTCAGAATGGCTAAATCAAATCGGTTCAAAACATACCATCGGTACCCTATTGAAACACACAAGTCGATATCAAACCTCATGATTGTGTAGTCCTCCACTGGTCCACACTGCTCCGGCGGTCCTGGGTAAGATAGTTCATTCTAGCTTGCCCTATGTGGAAGAGGGCACATTACTCAATACTGTGGTGTTATGAACAAAGTATAGTCCTCCACTGGTCCACGCTGCTTCGGCGGTCCTGGGTAAGATAGTTAGTTCTAGCTTGCCCTATGTGGAAGAGGGCATACAAGACAAAGTATAGTTCTCCCCTGGTCCACGCTGCTTCGGCGGTCCTGGGTAAGATAGTTAATTCTAGCTTGCCCTATGTGGAAGAGAGCATACATGAACCAAGAACGAAGGTTATGATCGAGGAATGATTCGACAACTAACCGATGGTATGAAATGTGAAGAATTCAAGCAAGCACACAATCAAGTCATCACTTGGGCATGCTCGATAGCCAACCTCATGACATTAACCTAGTAGAGCATGCGAAAACCAATATATATGTAAACGATGCCTCCCTAGTTCAGCGCTTCAACCAAGTGATGACTTCAGAATGGCTAAATCAAATCGGTTCAAACCATACCATCGGTATCCTATTGAAACACACAAGTCGATATCAAACCTCATGATTGTGTAGTCCTCCACTGGTCCACGCCGCTTCGGCCGTCCTGGGTAAAATGGAACATTCCAGCTTGCCCTATGTGGAAGAGGGCACATTACTCAATACTGTGGTGTGAAGTATAAAGTTCAGTTCTCCCCTGGTCCACGCTGCTTCGGCGGTCCTGGGTAAGATAGTTCATTCTAGCTTGCCCTATGTGGAAGAGGACACTTAATACTTCGTCTCTAAGCGGCGGCTTGACTCCTCCCTACGGGGAACGGGTTTACGCGCACAGCGGCGGCTTACGCACTATGGCAGTCATGGATGCCTTACGTTTCTATGAAAAGTGTGTTCCTCCCCTGGTCCACGCTGCTTCGGCAGTCCTGGGTAAGATAGTTAGTTCTAGCTTGCCCTATGTGGAAGAGGACACGTAGACTTACTGTGGTGTGAAGTATAAAGTTCAGTTCTCCCCTGGTCCACGCCGCTTCGGCCGTCCTGGGTAAAATGGATTCATCCAGCTTGCCCTATGTGGAATGAGGACACTTTATGCTTCGTCTCT
>NW_026689822.1:5000-30000 GCF_943734765.1 Anopheles ziemanni | reverse complement strand
GGCTGGCTGGCTGGCCATCGGTGGTGTGGTGTGGTGTGGTGTGTGGAGTCGAGCATCGCGCGCCGTTGCCTTCTTCGGAGTGTTGTGGGTACGCAAGTGCTTGCAGTGCAAAGAGGTTGGTGATGGAGTGACATTGCCTTCACCATGGAGTTGCGGGTACTTAGGTACTTGCAAGGAGATGGTGGTATGGTGGTGTTGCGTGTGTGGTGTTCGATTAGAAAGATATAATTTCTAAGTCCGGATTAGTGCTGTCAGTGGGGCCGCCGCTAACAGGTCCTGTACGGCCACCGTGGGGCTTGACTTGGCGCTATTCCGGACTTGGGGCGATCACGATGTCCCCGTGCGGGACTTAGAAGATGGAAGAACACAAGTACCCTTATCCCATGACTTGTGAGCGATTGGCATACGTTACCACATGAAGAGAAAAATTGGCTAAGTCCCGGATCCATATTATATGAAGAGAAAAATCGGCTAAGTCCCGGATCCATATTATATGAAGAGAAAAATTGGCTAAGTCCCGGATCCATATATAATAACCTAATAATCGGCTAAGTCCAGGATCCATATTATATGAAGAGAAAAATCGGCTAAGTCCAGGATCCATATATTATAACCTAATAATCGGCTAAGTCCAGGATCCATATAATATGAAGAGAAAAATCGGCTAAGTCCAGGATCCATATATAATAACCTAATAATCGGCTAAGTCCAGGATCCATATGATATGAAGAGAAAAATCGGCTAAGTCCCAGATTGGGTCTGTCAGAAATACACTTCCAAGTTACCACACAAGCAAGCAAGATGGCCTAGTGATGGATCCATATGATATGAAGAGAAAAATCGGCTAAGTCCCAGATTGGGTCTGTCAGAAATACACTTCCAAGTTACCACACAAGCAAGCAAGATGGCCTAGTGATGGATCCATATGATATGAAGAGAAAAATCGGCTAAGTCCCAGATTAGGTCTGTCAGAAATACACTTCCAAGTTACCACACAAGCAAGCAAGATGGCCTAGTGATGGATCCATATGATATGAAGAGAAAAATCGGCTAAGTCCCAGATTGGGTCTGTCAGAAATACACTTCCAAGTTACCACACAAGCAAGCAAGATGGCCTAGTGATGGATCCATATGATATGAAGAGAAAAATCGGCTAAGTCCCAGATTGGGTCTGTCAGAAATACACTTCCAAGTTACCACACAAGCAAGCAAGATGGCCTAGTCATGGATCCATATAATATGAAGAGAAAAATCGGCTAAGTCCCAGATTGGGTCTGTCAGACATACACTTCCAAGTTACCACACAAGCAAGCAAGATGGCCTAGTGATGGATTCATATAATATGAAGAGAAAAATCGGCTAAGTCCCAGATTGGGTCTGTCGGAAATACACTATCAAGTTACCACATGAGCAAGCAAGTTATCACACGAAGAGAAAGCCGGCAAAGTCCGGGAATGTTACCACATGAACTGGAAAATGGGCAAAAACCTACCTTCACAGGGAACGTGAATAAGTAAGGCTGTAGACATCGGATCGACAAGCCAAAGACTGATATGGAAAGGAAATGAGTAGTACTAGCTTTCCTGAGAGTTGCAGAGCTTAGACTGCATATGAACGGAAGTTATTAAGCGTCAA
The DNA here is from genome assembly GCF_943734765.1 of Anopheles ziemanni. NCBI lineage: Eukaryota > Metazoa > Arthropoda > Insecta > Diptera > Culicidae > Anopheles > Anopheles ziemanni. The sequence goes on along the minus strand of NW_026689822.1, from coordinate 28,365 downwards.
AGTCAGAAAAGTTGCCCGAAGGAACACAAGTTCCAACTTAGAGCATGAATACCGCCTAGACGGTAAGAGGTACGGCCAGGCTGAGGAATAAGAAAATGTTGGCCAACATGTTCCCTAACTATCCCCCGAAGACCGTAAAGCAATCCAACATCAACCAAGAAAGTTATAGCCCGATCAAGGAAACACCTACTTTGCACCGATATTGCACCAAATACATGTACCAAGCACCTTCGGTTGCATACCTGCAGGGGCTTACCATAGTAGGCCATGGAAGACCGATATACCGAACATAATCACTTTCTATCTCCTCGGGTGTTGGAGGTAGCGCTTTGCGGTACAAGAACGAAAGTTAGACCATATCTTGGTGCATCTTTTTGCCAAAAAACACAAGACCCTATCTACCAAGGCAAGAAAGTTGTGTGGGGACAAAATGTCCAAAAGTGCCCAAAGTGGCACACTTGAACCATATATTCGAGAAAAACACAAGTGTGGGCCCGAGCTAGCAAGTTGAAATGTTCTGACCGTCAGTAGCCCTAGTTGAGGTGCACTTATCATTATATGAGGCCAACGTGCCAGCTAGTCTCTAAAGGGGCGATATGGGTGTTCCAAGGTTTGTACCCAATTGAGGAAAAAACAGGGTAAGGTACGGTGTACCGCGAATAACTCGGGCTATAGATGTCCGATCGATGAGTTTGGCATATGTATGGAAAGGTCTCGACGAGACCTAACTACCCTGAAAGTATGAAGGCAAAGACTTGAATGACCGGGAAGTAATTAAGTGCACAAGTGGTAAAGTTGCACCAAAGTCCATGTTACCCGAAGTGGTACATGAACACCCAATATTCGACCAAAACACAAGTTTAGAGACGAGCTAGCGAGCTACATTGTTCAGACCGTCAGTAGCCCGCATCAAGACACGCATTTCATTATATTGAGCCTAGCCGCTAGCTCGACTCGAAGTCGGTCATATGGTTGGTTGATGATTTGGACCGACCACGTGGTGTACCAAGGTGATGTACCTTTCATGAATTAAAACTCTGGCTGTATGGCTCTGAGCGACAAGCTAAGGTGTGATTTGGAATAGTCTTGAGTGGGACTATTCAGGAAAAATGCGAACAAAAAATCACAAAGTCCTTGGGCGAAGCTATTAGCGAAACATAGAGCAAATTGGTACCAAAAACTCTGGAAATGGGACTTGAGTCAAAAATAACCGCAAGTTGGAGAAGAGATAGCAAGCTTGCGTAGAACATTTATAACTAGTGCGTGGTATGACCAACAAAAATGTGTATGGGGCCAAGGCGCTGGCTGGCCTCCAAAGTGGTGATATGGGCGATTCAAAGTTTGTACCCAAGTATGAACAAGTATGGAAAAAACAGGGTAAGGTACCAAGTACCATGAATAACTTCGGCTGTAGATGGCCTAGCGAGGCAAACCGCATATCGTTGGAAAGGTATTGGGGAGACCTATCTACCCTGAAAGTTTCATGAGGCTGAGTTGAAAGACCACGGAGATATTAGGTGATGATGGTCCAATTCGGGGACCAAGTCGCAGGAAATGGCACTTGACCAAAATCACGCTTGGAAGGTGAATACCGGCTTACCGGTAAGAGATAGCGACTTGGCGTAGAATATTCATAAGTTGGGCGTGTAAAGACGCAACTTTCATTATATGGGGGCAACCCGGTCAGGGTGCTCCAAGTCGGTCGTTTGGTCGGTTTATGGTTTGGGCCGACCATGTGGTGTACCAAGAAGAGGTACCTTTCATGAATTATAACTCGGTCAGTTTGCCACCGAGCGACAAGTTGCGATGTGATTTGGAATGGTCTTGAGTGGGACTATCAAGCAAAAATACAAATAGAAAATCAGCTTGTCCATGGCCGAAGCTATTAGTGAAACATATAGCAAAATGGGTCCAAAAACGAATGAAATGGGACTTGGACCAAGAATAACGGCAAGTTGGAGAAGAGATAGCAAGTTGACGTAGAACATTTATATTTTGGGTATAGTATGACCAACAAAAAAGTATTTGGGGCCAAGGTGCTAGCTGGCCTCCAAAGTGGAGATATGGGCGATCCAAAGTTTGTACCCAAGTACGAACAAGTATGGAAAAAACAGGGTAAGGTACCAAGTACCATTAATAACTTCGGCTGTAGATGGCCGAGCGAGGCAAACGGCTCACCGTTGGAAAGGTCTTGGGGAGACCTATCTACCCTGAAAGTTTTATGAGGCTGAGTTGAAAGACCACGAAGATATTAGGTGATGATGGTCGTATTCGGGGACCAAGTCGCAGGAAATGGCACTTGACCAAAATCCCCCTTGGAAGGTGAATACCGGCTTACCGGTAAGAGATAGCGGCTTGGCGTAGAATATTCATAAGTTGGGCGTGTAGAGACGCAACTTTCATTATATGGGGCCAACCCGGTCAGGGTGCTCCAAGTCGGTCGTTTGGTCGGTTTATGGTTTGGGCCGACCACGTGGTGTACCAAGTTGAGGTACCTTTCATGAATTATAACTCGGTCAGTTTGCCACCGAGCGACAAGCTGCGGTGTGTTTTGGAATGGTCTTGAGTGGGACTATCAAGGAAAAATACAAATAGAAAATCAGCTTGTCCATGGCCGAAGCTATTAGTGAAACATATAGCAAAATGGGTCCAAAAACGAATGAAATGGGACTTGGACCAAGAATAACGGCAAGTTGGAGAAGAGATAGCAAGTTGGCGTAGAACAATTATACTTGGTGCATGGTATGACCAACAAAAAAGTATACGAGGCCAAGGTGCTGGCTGGCCTCCAAAGTGGAGATATGGGCGATCCAAAGTTTGTACCCAAGTATGGCAAAAACTGGTAGAGGTACCTTTCATGAATTACTGCTCAGGCTGTATGGCACTTAGCGGGACGCTTGGCTCTGGTATGGAATAGTCTTGAGTGGGACTATCAAGGAAAAATACGAACAAAAAATCACCATGTCCACGGACGAAGGTATTAGCGAAACTTAGAGCGAAATTGCGACCAAGTCGCTGGAAATGGCCCTTGGACCAAGTATACCGTCAAGGCGGTACGAGATAGCGAGTTGACGTGGAATATTTATAAGTTTGCCTCCACGAGACGAAAGTTTAGTTATATGGGGCCAACCCGCTCAGGGTTGTCCAAGTCGGTCATATGGCTGATCGAAATTTTCGACCAAGTACTGAGAAAACAGGGTAAGGTACCGTGTACCTCGAATAACTTTGGCTGTAGATGTCCGAGCGAGGCAAACGGCATAGCGTTGGAAAGGTCTTGAGGTGTTCTAGGCACCCTGAAAGTTTGAAAAGGCTATCTGGAAAACTCGTGGAGATATTAGAGAAACATTGGGCCCAAAAGATACCAAGTCGCAGGAAATGGGCCCTCCAAGAACACCCTAAAATCCCAATTACGGCTAAGTTGCAGGCCAGCTAGCGAAGTGAAATGTTCTAGGCATAACTAGAACACGTTAATGCGCAACTTTTTGAATCAGAACTTTTTTCGATATCTGGCCCCCAAAGGGGGGATATGGGCGATCAAAGGATTTTTTCAAGTTTCGGTACTTTTTACGGTATCGCTCATAGCTCCGGCTGTATGCAAGCAAATGACAATCTAAGACATGATTTGGAAAGGTATTGAGCAGTACTAACTTACGTTAGAACACAGCGAAGCGCTATCGGTTCATGGCAAGGCCGATATAAGCAGTCAAAGATGAAAAATGTTGACAAAATGAACAAAAATTACCTTGGTACGCGAATAGCGGCCAGGGATGAAGAGGTACGAAGGTGGTGTAGAAGAATTATAATTAGGGCTTGGTACGCTCTAAAAGTTTGCCGAAGACCGCAAAGCGCTCAGACCCATAGAAAGTGGCCATTTGGGCCGAACAGTGCGTGCAAAGAGGTGAAAATGCAAAAATTGCACTTTGTGGGGCGATTTGCGGGGGGAAGGAGGGGTCGGAGGGCAAAATGTCCCTTGACCAAAAAGTCTTATCTCGTCGAGATCTACAACATTGCCGAAGACCGCAAAGCGCTAGCTCGCAATCGAAAAATCGAGAATTTGAAAATTTTCTAAGTCTTGGGCTCCCTAAGGAAAAGTTTCAAAAATCACGTTTGTCCCCTATTTTGAAGGGGAAGGAGTCGGTTCCGGGGCATGGTGTCTTCGGCAAAAAGTCTTATCTTTTTGCGTACTTTCGACTAGTTCAATAAAAATTTTTGACCCAAAATTTGTTCGGCGGACCCCTAGGTCGAAAAACCCGAAAAAAGTCGAAAAAAGTCGAAAATGTCGAAAAATGAGAAAACCTCATATTCGGACTCTACACGAGCCCCAGATATTGAAAAGTGAAATCCGCGGTCGATTTGGAACAAAAAATTGACCTAGGCAAAGTTGTATGGAGGTAGGGACCCCTGAGAAAAAAGTTTGGTCCCGAGGCTCCTTGGACCACCAAGTCCCTAGGTCGGACCAAAATCGGAAAAAATCCGACCAAAGTCGAAAGTGTCGAAAATTTTAAAAAACCCCTTTTGGGGCCCTATGGCCTCCCTAGATAATGAAAAGTGAGGTCCGCGGCCGATCCGGAAGAAAAACTTGACCTAGGCAAACTTGTATGACGGTGGGGACCCAAAAAAATTTCGATGAGTGTAGTTTAGACAGGCCGGAAAATGTATCGGTGGTCCGTATCAAGGGACGTCTTTTAGTTCCATGGGGTGGTGGTCGTCGAACAAAGTCGCCTAGGTCGACCACCAGAAAGACCAGTCGTGTTGTAATGGATGTTTTGACCACTTTACTAGGGAAACCTAGTAGGTCGAAGCAAATTTGGGGTTCGAGATGAGTTGGTGAAAGTTGGTCCAACCTAGGTGTGCTTGGTGGAGGTTGACCATGAAAGTAGAGCATGATGGGAATGACCATAACTTTGGTTCTAGATGTCGGATCGGTACACTTTCGGCAGTTTTGGAAAGGTGAAGGCCTGCTCTAGCTATGTTTCCTACCAAGCTGAGCGCCTACTAGTGACCCGGAGGAGGTATTAAGGGTCAAAGGCAAAAAGGGGTACCCTAAAGTGCGTGTGACCAAGAAAATGGGAAAAACGGTATCGCCTATAGCTCAGGCTGTATGGCTCGGATCGGAAAGCTTGGATATGCGTTGGAAAGGTCTTGACGAGCGCTAGCTATGTGTCCTACCAAGCGAAGCGCTAGGTGTTGAGCAAGTCGGTCATATTAGAGGGCAAAGGTGAAAAATGGTGGTTTAGAGGCGAAAATTCACCTTATGATCGAAAATAGCGGGCGAACGATAAGAGCTACGAACACGGCGTAGAACAATCATAAGTACGTTACCACAAGACCTAACTTTGGCCAATATAGAGCGAGAAGATCGGAGGTACCCATCAGGGTGATATGGCTGGTTCAAAGTTGGACCAAAACGAGACTTGAGAAATGGATTGAAACACGGTATCGCGAATAACTCAGGCTGTATGGAACGGATCGACAAGCTAAGATCAGTGTTGGAAAGGTCGAACCGAGCGCTAACTATAATCCCAAACAACCGAAGCGCTAAGTGTTGAGCAAAACTGAGTTATTAAGCGACAAAGTGGAAAAATAATACCAAAATGGCCAAAAATCACACAAGACCAAGAATACCGAGCAGGCGGTAAGAGATAGCGGGTTGACGTAGAATACTTATAAGTTTGCCTCTACGAGACCTAAAAGTCGGCCATAGAAAGCGAGAAGATCGGACCACTCTGGAAGGGTGATACGAGTGGTCAAAAATTGGCAAAAATGAAACATGGCTAAAATGGATTTGACTTGTGCACCATATAGCTCCGGCTGTATGGCATGGATTGTTAAGCTAGGATATGTTTTGGAAAGGTAACACCCAGCGCTAGATACGACTAGAAGAAAGCAAAGCGCTAACTAGCATGATTTGGAAGTTATTAAGCGTCAAAGTCGAAAAATGTTACCAAAATTGAAACTCGAGTACATTGGGCCAAAAAGTACAAGTTGTGAAATTTGGACTTACGAGTAAAATACCGAGCAGGCGGTAAGAGATAGAGACTTGGTGTAGAACAATTATAAGTTGGGCATGTTATAACCTATATTTGGCCCGAACATAGTGTCGAGATCGGTGGTACCCAAAAGGGTGGTACAGGTGTTAGATGGTTTTCCCAGAGCATAAGCTCCACATGATATGGAAAACGGGAAACATCATAACTTCGGCTGTATGGCATGGAATGGGACGAACAAGGTATCGATGGAAAGAGAAAAGGTAGCGCTAACTATAATTCCTACCAAGCAAAGCGCTAGCATGTGACCGTTCGGGTGTTATTGTGAGTCAAAGTCTGAAATTGTTACCACGAGAGGCGAAAATCCAACTAAGTCCATGAATACCGGGCTGGCGGTAAGAGATACGGCTTGGCCGTAGAACATTTATAAGTTGGCCAAGACAAGGCCTAAGTTTCGTCCATAGACGACAAGAAGATCGAAGATACCTGAAGGTGAGATATGGGCGTCCCAAAGTGGGCCTTTGAAAAAGTGACAAACTTCCCTTATAACAGCATACACCAAATATCTCTGGCTCTATGGCACCGAATAAGAAGTTGAGCTCAGCGACAGAAAGGTGATAGTCAGCGCTAAATATCATACGAACAGAGTGAAGCGCTAAAGAGAAAGGATCTTGGTGATATAAGGTGACAAAGTCGAGAAAAGTTGCCTCAAAATCATGAAAAATGTGAAAAAAATGGCTAAGTCCCGGGTGCCTTAAGGGCAGGTTTATCGAATGTACCGAGCTGGCGGTACGAGATAGAGACTTGGTGTAGAACAATTATATGTTTGGCATGGCAAGACCTACATTCGGTCAATACAAAGTGAGAAGATCAAAGATACCCGCAAGGGTGATATTGGTGTCCAAAGGAAAAAAGCACTAAGTCAAGAAGTCAGTATGCGATGAAACACGGACCAAGAGTACCAAGCAATTGGTGCAAGTTAGAGCCTTAATGGTTCAAGATAGAGACTTGGTGTAGAACAATTATAAGTTTGGCATAGCAAGACCTACATTTGGTCAATACATGGTGCGAAGATCAAAGATACCCGTAAGGGTGATATTGGTGTCCAAAGGTAAAAAACACTAAGTCTTGGGAAACTTATATGAAGAAAAAGGACCCTGATGGGTCATATGGAATTGATCGAAAAATCGGCTAAGTCCCAAAATGGGGATGTCAGAACTACACTCATGTGTTACCACACCAAGCAAGGCAAACTTATATGAAGCAAAGGACCCTGATGGGTCAAATGGTATTTTACGAAAAATCGGCTAAGTCCCAAAATGGGGATGTCAGAACTACACTCAAATGTTACCACACCAAGCAAGGCAAACTTATATGAAGCAAAGGACCCTGATGGGTCATATGGTATTTTACGAAAAATCGGCTAAGTCCCAAAATGGGGATGTCAGAACTACACTCATGTGTTACCACACCAAGCAAGGCAAACTTATATGAAGCAAAGGACCCTGATGGGTCAAATGGTATTTTACGAAAAATCGGCTAAGTCCCAAAATGGGGATGTCAGAACTACACTCAAATGTTACCACACCAAGCAAGGCAAACTTATATGAAGCAAAGGACCCTGATGGGTCATATGGTATTTTACGAAAAATCGGCTAAGTCCCAAAATGGGGATGTCAGAACTACACTCATGTGTTACCACACCAAGCAAGGCAAACTTATATGAAGCAAAGGACCCTGATGGGTCATATGGTATTTTACGAAAAATCGGCTAAGTCCCGAAATGGGGATGTCAGAACTACACTCAAATGTTACCACACCAAGCAAGGCAAACTTATATGAAGCAAAGGACCCTGATGGGTCATATGGTATTTTACGAAAAATCGGCTAAGTCCCAAAATGGGGATGTCAGAACTACACTCAAATGTTACCACACCAAGCAAGGCAAACTTATATGAAGGAAAGGACCCTGATGGGTCATAAGGTATTTTACGAAAAATCGGCTAAGTCCCAAAATGGGGATGTCAGAACTACACTCAAATGTTACCACACCAAGCAAGGCAAACTTATATGAAGCAAAGGACCCTGATGGGTCATATGGTATTTTACGAAAAATCGGCTAAGTCCCAAAATGGGGATGTCAGAACTACACTCAAATGTTACCACACCAAGCAAGGCAAACTTATATGAAGCAAAGGACCCTGATGGGTCATATGGTATGGATCGAAAAATCGGCTAAGTCCCAAAATGGGGATGTCAGAACTACACTCAAATGTTACCACACCAAGCAAGGCAAACTTATATGAAGCAAAGGACCCTGATGGGTCATATGGTATTTTACGAAAAATCGGCTAAGTCCCAAAATGGGGATGTCAGAACTACACTCAAATGTTACCACACCAAGCAAGGCAAACTTATATGAAGGAAAGGACCCTGATGGGTCATATGGTATTTTACGAAAAATCGGCTAAGTCCCAAAATGGGGATGTCAGAACTACACTCAAATGTTACCACACCAAGCAAGGCAAACTTATATGAAGCAAAGGACCCTGATGGGTCATATGGTATTGATCGAAAAATCGGCTAAGTCCCAAAATGGGGATGTCAGAACTACACTCAAATGTTACCACACCAAGCAAGGCAAACTTATATGAAGCAAAGGACCCTGATGGGTCATATGGTATGGATCGAAAAATCGGCTAAGTCCCAAAATGGGGATGTCAGAACTACACTCAAATGTTACCACACCAAGCAAGGCAAACTTATATGAAGCAAAGGACCCTGATGGGTCATATGGTATTTTACGAAAAATCGGCTAAGTCCCAAAATGGGGATGTCAGAACTACACTCAAATGTTACCACACCAAGCAAGGCAAACTTATATGAAGCAAAGGACCCTGATGGGTCATATGGTATTTTACGAAAAATCGGCTAAGTCCCAAAATGGGGATGTCAGAACTACACTCAAATGTTACCACACCAAGCAAGGCAAACTTATATGAAGCAAAGGACCCTGATGGGTCATATGGTATGGATCGAAAAATCGGCTAAGTCCCAAAATGGTGATGTCAGAACTACACTCAAATGTTACCACACCAAGCAAGGCAAACTTATATGAAGCAAAGGACCCTGATGGGTCATATGGTATTTTACGAAAAATCGGCTAAGTCCCAAAATGGGGATGTCAGAACTACACTCAAATGTTACCACACCAAGCAAGGCAAACTTATATGAAGCAAAGGACCCTGATGGGTCATATGGTATTTTACGAAAAATCGGCTAAGTCCCAAAATGATGATGTCAGAACTACACTCAAATGTTACCACACCAAGCAAGGCAAACTTATATGAAGGCAAGGACCCTGATGGGTCATATGGTATTTTACGAAAAATCGGCTAAGTCCCAAAATGGGGATGTCAGAACTACACTCAAATGTTACCACACCAAGCAAGGCAAACTTATATGAAGCAAAGGACCCTGATGGGTCATATGGTATTGATTGAAAAATCGGCTAAGTCCCAAAATGGGGATGTCAGAACTACACTCAAATGTTACCACACCAAGCAAGGCAAACTTATATGAAGCAAAGGACCCATATGGGTCATATGGTATTTTACGAAAAATCGGCTAAGTCCCAAAATGATGATGTCAGAACTACACTCAAATGTTACCATACCAAGCAAGGCAAACTTATATGAAGGAAAGGACCCATATGGGTCATATGGTATTTTACGAAAAATCGGCTAAGTCCCAAAATGAGGATGTCAGAACTACACTAAAAAGTTACCACACCAAGCAAGGCAAAGTACCTAGGTGAACCCTAGGAAGAAACACGGACCAAGTCAGATGGCCTAAGTCAATAGAACAAGTGACCTAGGCAAAGTTGTATGACGGTGAGGACCCTGAAAAATCTGGTTAGTGTAGTTTAGACAGGGGAGGTTTTTGGGTCGGCTGAACCTCCTTATTTTGGGTTTTGACCTCCTCAAGAAGCTACACCTAGGCAAACTGCCTAGGGTGAAAGTGCGAAGACCAATCGAATAGTAAGACAAGTTTTGACCGATCGCCCTAGGCAAGCTTGTATGAAGAAAGGGACCCTATGGGTCATATGGAAATACATGAAAAATCGGCTAAGTCCCAAAATTGGGATGTCTGAACTACACTAAAAAGTTACCACATCAAGCAAGGCAAAGTACCTAGGTGAACCCTAGCAAGAAACACGGACCAAGTCAGATGGCCTAAGTCAAGAGAACAAGTGACCTAGGCAAAGTTGTATGACGGTGAGGACCCTGAAAAATCTGGTTAGTGTAGTTTAGACAGGGGAGGTTTTTGGGTCGGCTGAACCTCCTTATTTTGGGTTTTGACCTCCTCAAGAAGCTACACCTAGGCAAACTGCCTAGGGTGAAAGTGCGAAGACCAATCGAATAGTAAGACAAGTTTTGACCGATCGCCCTAGGCAAGCTTGTATGAAGAAAGGGACCCTATGGGTCATATGGAAATACATGAAAAATCGGCTAAGTCCCAAAATTGGGATGTCTGAACTACACTAAAAAGTTACCACATCAAGCAAGGCAAAGTACCTAGGTGAACCCTAGGAAGAAACACGGACCAAGTCAGATGGCCTAAGTCAAGAGTACAAGTGACCTAGGCAAAGTTGTATGGCGCTGAGGACCCTGAAAAATCGGGTTAGTGTAGTTCAGACAGGGGAGGTTTCTGGGTCGGCTGAACCTCCTTATTTCGGGTTTTGGCCTCCTCAAGAAGACAGACCTAGGCGAACTGCCTAGGGTGAAAGTGCGAAGACCAATCGAATAGTAAGACAAGTTTTGACCGATCGCCCTAGGCAAGCTTGTATGAAGAAAGGGACCCTATGGGTCATATGGAAATACATGAAAAATCGGCTAAGTCCCAAAATTGGGATGTCTGAACTACACTAAAAAGTTACCACATCAAGCAAGGCAAAGTACCTAGGTGAACCCTAGGAAGAAACACGGACCAAGTCAGATGGCCTAAGTCAAGAGTACAAGTGACCTAGGCAAAGTTGTATGGCGCTGAGGACCCAGAAACATCGGGTTAGTGTAGTTCAGACAGGGGAGGTTTCTGGGTCGGCTGAACCTCCTTATTTCGGGTTTTGGCCTCCTCAAGAAGACAGACCTAGGCAAAGTGCCTAGGGTGAAAGTGCGAAGACCAATCGAATAGTAAGACAAGTTTTGACCGATCGCCCTAGGCAAGCTTGTATGAAGAAAGGGACCCTATGGGTCATATGGAAATATACGAAAAATCGGCTAAGTCCCGAAATTGGGATGTCTGAACTACACTAAAAAGTTACCACATCAAGCAAGGCAAAGTACCTAGGTGAACCCTAGGAAGAAACACGGACCAAGTCAGATGGCCTAAGTCAAGAGTACAAGTGACCTAGGCAAAGTTGTATGGCGCTAAGGACCATGAAAAATCGGGTTAGTGTAGTTAAGACAGGGGAGGTTTCAGGGTCGGCTGGACCTCCTTATTTCGGGTTTTGGCCTCCTCAAGAAGACAGACCTAGGCGAACTGCCTAGGGTGAAAGTGCGAAGACCAATCGAATAGTAAGACAAGTTTTGACCGATCGCCCTAGGCAAGCTTGTATGAAGAAAGGGACCCTATGGGTCATATGGAAATACATGAAAAATCGGCTAAGTCCCAAAATTAGGATGTCTGAACTACACTAAAAAGTTACCACATCAAGCAAGGCAAAGTACCTAGGTGAACCCTAGGAAGAAACACGGACCAAGTCGGATGGCCTAAGTCAAGAGTACAAGTGACCTAGGCAAAGTTGTATGGCGCTGAGGACCCTGAAAAATCGGGTTAGTGTAGTTCAGACAGGGGAGGTTTCAGGGTCGGCCGAACCTCCTTATTTCGGGTTTTGGCCTCCTCAAGAAGACAGACCTAGGCGAACTGCCTAGGGTGAAAGTGCGAAGACCAATCGAATAGTAAGACAAGTTTTGACCGATCGCCCTAGGCAAGCTTGTATGAAGAAAGGGACCCTATGGGTCATATGGAAATATACGAAAAATCGGCTAAGTCCCAAAATTGGGATGTCAGAACTACACTATAAAGTTACCACATTAGCAAGGCAGACTTGTATGAAGAACGGGACCCTGGTGAAAGTAGCAAATATCCCAAACCGAACATGAATATTATACACACAAGAGTACGAACATAAAGGAACACGGACCAAGCGTACCGAGAGAATCGGTACTATAGAACCCTCGTGGTTCTACACAAAGACTTTATGTTAGGGGTTCAAGCCCCATAGTACTCAAACGGTGACAGTAGCAAATATCCCAAAACGAACGTGAATCTTATTCACAAGAGTACGAACATAAAGGAACACGGACCAAGCGTACCGAGAGAATCGGTACTATAGAGCCCTCGTGGTTCTACACAAAGACTTTATGTTCGGGGTTCACACCCCAAATCGAACGTGGAATTTACTTTCTGATGGTCATGCGGTCGTCCAAAGGGGTCTAGTATCCTGGGATGACAAGCATCACGGGCACAGCTCGTATCAAAACAGTCGAAGAGGCCCGCGAAAGCTTGCTTTCCATGGCTATGCGATGCACAAATTGAGTTTACTCACCGTAGTATAAAACGAACGAACCGAACCTATCCGAGTAGGGATAATGGGCGCAGTAACATACTTCTGTGACCCAGCGAGAGTTGAACGAGGTGACATGAACTGTCAGTGGCTTATATCAGATGGGATACATACATGAGATTGCTTTCAAATCTACACTCGAAAACCTAACCAAGTAAAAGCGAACGTGGGGAGGATTCGAAACCGGTAACGAAATCTTAAGCTGGAAAGAGTCATCACTATGGATACATATTATGCGAAACCAATCAAGTGCTCATTACTGATCCAAAACCGAAGAGCACTAGTGAACACCTTAATCTCACCCTAGTTCACATCCAAGTGATCGACCACGTGTGTGAAGCAAAGACCAATCGAATTCCTCAATGGACCGAACACTATGAACAAATGGCCAAAAACGTTATAACTATCCAAACATACTACTATCTAGCGAAAGTCATCACGATGGAACCATACCATGATCTTTAACCTATAGCGCTCACCATATTCCTACCCAGAGTGCAAGTGAACAGATTGCCCACCCTTACCCAGTTCACAACCACGTGATCGACTAACATACCGAGGTTACCACAAGTCAAAGTTATACGTTTACAAGCGCAAGACCAATCGAAAACCCCGAAAGCAATCTCGACCCAAAATGTATTATCCGTGAGTGTAGTCGAGTCTCGTACTCGTCATCTGTAATCGTCGGATAGAATATCCAGTACACGGTTGTCTTTCCAAATGAAATCTACATACAGAACTCGCTCTTGGCAAATGGGTGGCAATGGCGCAATCAGGAGCGAGTTCCCGTCCGGGTGCCAAGTGATTGGCAAATGTCTGGGGGAAAGCAACCATATATTGATTTGTCTGTTAGTGTACTGGGTGTTTGAGGTATGTAGTATCCACGCTTGGTTGGGTGTGTCAGAGGACCATGGATGCGTTCACAACCCCAATTGGGGTACATCGGGAATGATTTTGTGGAACCGATGTGCCCGGCACACACTAAGTTTTGTTGCAAGTTAATAGTGTGCCATGTCCGGAGGGGTTGTGATTAAACTCTGGTGAATTGCGTACTGTGGTGATTGGGGTATGAAAGCCCCGCAGTTGCAATGATCGGACGCGCCTAGCGTGTCCTTTAGTTGATGGTAGGGAAATGAAGGCCCTTGTCAGCTCACCTAAGTATTCATGGAAGTTTGGCATAAGGTCGCTGTGGTAGGGGTATGAAGGCCCCGTCAGCGCATGCACAATCGGGCGCACGTGCGCTTAGCGGAGTCGAATGCCGCTCAAGTGCCTGTCCGGTGCATCGGGTGTGTGTGATACGAGGGCAATGAGGTTCGCACGGGGGCTCGCCTCCCGTGTGCTACCGGACTTGACAACATATAGAACGTGGTGTTTGCTCCTCCGGGTGCAATGGGACAATGAACATTCGAACGCAAAGTCGGAATTCTGGTTGATCCTACCAGTAATATACGCTCGTCTCAAAGGTTAAGCCATGCATGTCTAAGTACAAACAGATTTAATGTGAAACCGCATAAGGCTCAGTATAACAGCTATAATTTACGAGATCACAACCTAGTTACTTGGATAACTGTGGAAAATCTAGAGCTAATACATGCAACATGCCAGGACCCTCGCGGGAACTGGTGCACTTATTAGTCAAACCAATCGCGGGTTCTCCGTGTCATTGAGTTGAAGTCTGGATAATGATGCTGATCGTATGGTCTCGCACCGACGACAGATCTCGCAAATATCTGCCCTATCAACTATGGATGGTAGTATAGAGGACTACCATGGTTGCAACGGGTAACGGGGAATCAGGGTTCGATTCCGGAGAGGGAGCCTGAGAAATGGCTACCACATCCAAGGAAGGCAGCAGGCGCGTAAATTACCCAATCCCGGGACGGGGAGGTAGTGACGAGAAATAACAATATGAAACTCTTTAATGATGTTTCATAATTGGAATGAGTAGAGCATAAATCCTTCTACGAGGATCAAGTGGAGGGCAAGTCTGGTGCCAGCAGCCGCGGTAATTCCAGCTCCACTAGCGTATATTAAAATTGATGCGGTTAAAACGTTCGAAGTTGATACTTGTCCAACACAGTCCGGCTCCGCCGACCCGGTCAACCCGTGGTCGGTGGGCCAAGTCGGAATCTGGTTGCGACTCAATGGTGTGGTAGGGCACCAAGTCTGTGTCATGGTGTGCCCTTCAACGGGTGCAAGTGTAACATAGAGCTCGACCGCTCACGTTTACCTTGAACAAATTAGAGTGCTTAAAGCAGGGTGCCCAAACGCCCTAGAATAATCTTGCATGGAATAATGGAATACGACCTTGGTCTAATCTTTCATTGGTTTGTACTCAGACCGGAGGTAATGATTAACAGAAGTAGTTGGGGACACTAGTATTACGGCGCGAGAGGTGAAATTCGTAGACCGTCGTAAGACTAACTAAAGCGAAGGCATTTGTCAAGGATGCTTTCTTTAATCAAGAACGAAAGTTAGAGGATCGAAGGCGATTAGATACCGCCCTAGTTCTAACCGTAAACGATGCCAACTAGCAATTGGGAGACGCTACAACCAGGTGCTCTCAGTAGCTTCCGGGAAACCAAAGTCAGGTTCCGGGGGAAGTATGGTTGCAAAGTTGAAACTTAAAGGAATTGACGGAAGGGCACCACAATGAAATGGAGCTTGCCCCCCCCGGTGGTGAATGATATCAGTCTGGCGTCCAGGAGCATCGCGGGCGGGGAGGACTGGGTCGTCCTGCAGGATTACACAGCGAGCGACCATCAGCCGCTGTTCTACACCGTGGGCATCCCCGCAGCACCAACGCGCCGTCCGGTTAGAGCAGACCAACCACCCCCGAGGCCGAGTCGACGATGGGACACGTCGGTGTTTTCAGCCGAGCTGTTCACGGAGGCGCTCCGCTTGCTGAACTTCAACGAGGTTGCGCAGGATCCGGCCACCCTCGTCTCCACGCTGCAGCGCGCGTGCGATGAGGTGATGCCTCGGATGAACTCCAGGAACCGCACTCACGTCTTTTGGTGGACGGAGGAAATCGCCGAGCTACGCGAAAGCTGCCGGCGAGCCAAGGCGATTCTCCGACGCACGCGGGATCCATCGCTTCGTTTGCTGCGCGCGGCGACCCTCCGTGCCACCAAGAAGCGTCTCCGGAAGGCGATCAGTGCCAGCAAGCGGCGCTGCAACGAGGAGCTCGCCGACAGTATAGAGGACAACCCTTGGGGGGACGCGTACCGGATAGTGTCGGCGTGGGTGAAGGGCGCCCGCCAGCCCCAGGAACGCGACGCCGAGGTACTGGGGGGCATAGTCGACGAACTATTTCCCACGCACCCCCCAATGGAGTGGCCGGAGTCAGCAGGGCCGGGCGTAGAGGAACCGCCACTGCGTCCAATCACCGACGAGGAACTCCTAGCGATCGCGGCCAGGCTCAACCCCCGAAAGGCCCCCGGACCAGATGGCGTCCCCAATGGTGCAGTCACGGCGGCAATCCGGGAGTCTCCCGCTACTTTCCGGCGCATTTACCAGCAGCTGCTGGACAGCGGAGACTTCCCGGTGGCGTGGAAAGCGCAGCGATTGGTGTTGCTGCCTAAACCAGGGAAACCACCGGGCCAGGCGTCATCTTTTCGGCCCCTATGCATGCTCGACACTGTCGGTAAAGTGTTCGAGCGCATAGTCCTGGATCGTCTCAACGACCACCTGGAGGCCCCACTGCCAGGTGGTCCTCGCCTCTCTCCCCGCCAGTACGGTTTCCGTAAGGGGAGATCGACGGTGGAGGCGATCCAGGAGGTGGTGAAGGCGGGACAACGAGCGATGGCGTTTAAGCGCACCAACCAACGCGACCGCAGGTGCTGCATGGTGGTTGCACTCGATGTCAAAAACGCCTTCAACTCGGCAGGATGGACCAACATCGGGAGGGCCCTGGAGGCCAAAGGCGTTCCCCAGGCGCTGCTAGACATCATCGGGAGCTATTTTCGTGACCGAGTGCTGCACTACTCCACCAACACCGGGCATGTTTCGAGGCCCGTCACCGCCGGCGTTCCACAGGGCTCCATCTTGGGGCCCACCCTTTGGAACGCCATGTACGACGGAGTCCTCGGATTGGAGCTACCACCGGGAGCGGAGATAGTTGGATTCGCGGATGATATCGTCTTGCTGGTGCCAGGCCGGACCCCGAGAGAATCTTCGACGCTGGCGACCCGGGCGATTAACACAGTACGGCGGTGGATGGCGGACCACCAGCTGTCCCTAGCCTTGGAGAAAACAGAGATGGTGATGGTGAGCTGCTTGCGGCAGGGCCATCCGAGGGTGCCAGTGCGTGTCGGGGGCTCCACGCTTCGCTCTAAGCGTCATATAAGGTACCTCGGTGTCCAGGTGGAGGATCACTTATCCTGGAATTTTCACGTGAAGGCGGTAACGGAAAAGGCCAACAGGATAAACCGAGCACTGTGTCACCTGCTCAAAAATCATGGCGGCCCTTCCAGTGTGCGACGTCGGACCCTCGCTAATGTGTCGACGTCCATCTTACGATACGCGGCCCCGGTCTGGTGGGAGGCTACGCGTATACAGAGCAACAGACGTCTGCTGAACCGGGTGCAGAATCGGGCAGCCAAGATGGTCGCGAGCACCTTCCGGACCGTAAAGTACGACGTGGCTACGCTGGTTGCTGGTATACCACCTATAGTCGAGCTTATTAAGGAGGATCACCGCTGCCACGAGCGAAAGCAGCAGTCCGGGGGCGCCCCAGCAGAGATCCGCAAGGAGGAGAGGGCGGCGACAATGCGCAGCTGGCAGGAGAGCTGGGATGAGTTGGCGCAGGACGGCGTGGCGTCAAGCCGATTCATCAGATGGAGCCACAGAGTCCTCCCGGACGTGGACAGATGGGTCAACCGGAAGCACGGACGGGTGGGCTTCCACCTGTCGCAGGTACTGACAGGACACGGCTTCTTCAGGGAGTACCTGCATTCCAGGAAGTTCACCCGGTCCCCGTGTTGCTCAGCCTGTCCGGGAGTCGACGAAACACCAGAGCACGTGCTGTTTCAATGCCCGCGGTTCGCGGAAGTGCGTGAACGGCTCCTCACGGGACACGGTCTTCAGCCGGTGACGGCTGACACGCTCCTCGACCACATGCTGCACGATCCTGACGCCTGGGAGCGTGTGGAAGAGGCGGCGGTCAGTGTCACCCGCGAGCTGCAGCGAGTTTGGAGAATCGAAAGCGGCGTGGAGGCTCGACGGGCGGTTCATCGAGAGAGGCGGCGAGCGGCGGAGCAGGCAGCACGACAGCAGCGGCGGCGAGAGGGCCGATTCGGCCTCGACCCAACGCTGAGGGATCGTATACTGGCCATGGACGAGGTGACGCGCGTGGAATTCAGGCGGGTGGCTCGCCAGCTTCAGGATAACATCAGGCGCCTGGAGCTTCGTCGTGACCGGATGCCGACGAGGGTATTCGAGGCTACTATGGCCGTCCGTGTGGCCAGCCTCCGACATCACGATGCGGCACCAGAGAACCGGGCAGCAACGGCGGCAACCTTACAACAGGCACAACTGTCATTGCAGGAGGCTCGACGAGAGCGAAGGAACGCTCGACAACGGCAGACGAGACGAGCAGAGCGACGAGCAGAGCGGCAGGAGAGCCGCGCAAGTGCGCGCCAACGGCGCAGATGATCACCAGGGGACGAGTCCCAGTAGGCCTACGCCTAATAGATAGATAGTGGCTCGACAGCCAGACGCCCGCCCCACACGGCTCTACCGTGTAGGTGCATGCCGTGTGGGGCACCTTCAAGGGCGAGAGTAGGGAGTAGGAATTGTCTTTCTGTAAACTGTGATATAATTTTTAGAATTTTAAGAGAAATACAGTTCTGAACCCTGATGAAAAAAAAAAAAAAAAAATGAAATGGAGCTTGCGGTTCAATTTGACTCAACACGGGAAAACTTACCAGGTCCGAACTTATGGAGGTGAGACAGATTAATAGCTCTTTCTCAAATTTAAGGGTAGTGGTGCATGGCCGTTCTTAGTTCGTGGATTGATTTGTCTGGTTAATTCCGATAACGAACGTGACTCACATATGCTAACTAGAACGCAGTCAGCGTTAATGCGTCGATGCCGATTGGAACGGGTTAGGACCTTTCGGTGGAGTATGACCTGACACCTTCGCTGTTCGTGTGCGCAAGTGCACTTACGGTACGCTGCTTAGCAGGACAATTTGTGTTTAGCAAAATGAGATCGAGCGATAACAGGTCCGTGATGCCCTTAGATGTTCTGGGCTACACGCGTGCTACAATGTGGGTAGCAGCGTGTCTCCTATTCCGAGAGGAACGGGAAATCACTCAAATACTCACTTAGTAGGGATTATGGATTGCAATGGTCCATATGAACTCGGAACTTCTAGTAAGTGCTGGTCATCAGCCAGCGTTGAATACGTCCCTGCCCTTTGTACACACCGCCCGTCGCTACTACCGATGGATTATTTAGTGAGGTCTTTGGAGATGATCGTTCGCTGGATCCTCGTGAACCGCGTCTGCTTTATCGAAGTTGACCGAACTTGATGATTTAGAGGAAGTAAAAGTCGTAACAAGGTTTCCGTAGGTGAACCTGCGGAAGGATCATTAGTGGCCAAGTGATCCTTCCAGAAGTCCGAACCTGCGGGTTGAGACTTCGGCACAAGTTGCCATATGATAATTGACGAAACACTATAGAAGTCCGAACCTGCGGGTTGAGACTCAGGCACAAGTTGCCATATGAAAGTTGACGAAACACTAACAAGTCCGAACCTGCGGGTTGAGACTTAGGCACACGTTGCCTTATACATGACTTCGAACAAATACACAAGTCCGAACCTGCGGGTTGAGACTTAGGCACAAGTTGCCTTATACATGACTTCGAACAAATACACAAGTCCGAACCTGCGGGTTGAGACTTAGGCACAAGTTGCCATATGAAAGTTGACGAAACACTAACAAGTCCGAACCTGCGGGTTGAGACTTAGGCACACGTTGCCTTATACATGACTTCGAACAAATACACAAGTCCGAACCTGCGGGTTGAGACTTAGGCACAAGTTGCCTTATACATACATTGGCCAAATAAACAGAAGTCCGAACCTGCGGGTTGAGACTTAGGCACAAGTTGCCATATTATATTCGATCAAACACTAAGTAGTCCGAACCTGCGGGTTGAGACTCAAGACCGTAACAAGATGTCACTATACAAGTCCGAACCTAAGGGTTGAGACTTAATGCGATCTAGATACCAAGTTGACATCCAATACCTGTTGAGCAAAACCAAAGATTCCCTGTTCTCGAATGATTACACTATATAACAGGGAATCATGAAGAAATCAAGCAAGCGTGAAACAAAGTCATCACTTGGGCATGCTCGATAGCCAACCACATGACCTTAACCTAAGAGAGCATGCAAACCACATGATACCTATAAACGATTAACCCGCCCTAGTTCAATCGTTCACCAAGTGATGACTTCAGTATGGCTAAGAGAAAAACTTTTAAATGGGAAAAACTCTAAGTCCGAACCTCCGGGTTGAGACTTCCGCGTCGGAGGTGGGCGCACCTCCTATCCGAAAGATGATGAATCAGGGGTGTTCGGTCAGCAATGGTCGGATGCCCCGTCGTAGTCCAACTATGACAATCAAAGTCAAGACCTCCGGGTTGAGACTTTCCGCGAGTACAAGCATAAAGGAACACGGACCAAGCCGTACCGAGAGAATCGGTACTAGAGCCCTCGTGGTTCTACATTGAGAGAGCCCTCGTGGTTCTCATTAGGGGCTTTATGCAAGTCGTACTCAATACTGTGGTGTGAAGTATAAAGTATAGTCCTCGCCTGGTCCACGCTGCTTCGGCGGTCCTGGGTAAGATAGTTAATTCTAGCTTGCCCTATAGTGGAATGAGGACACTTAATGCTTCGTCTTTTAGCGGCGGCTAGACTCCTCCTCACGGGGAACGAGTTGACGCGCACAGCGGCGGCTTACGCACTATGGCAATCATGGATGCCTGAAGATTCCGTGAAGTTCTCCCCTGGTCCACGCTGCCTCGGCAGTCCTGGGTAAAATGGAATATTTCCAGCTTGCCCTATAGTGGAAGAGGACTATCCAACAATACAAAGTCAAGACCTCCGGGTTGAGACTTTCCGCGTCGGTGGTGTCGCGCACCGCCTATCCGAAAGATGGTGTAACAGGGGTGTTCGATCAGCAATGGTCGGATGCCCCGTCATAGTCCAACTATGACAACCAAAGTCAAGACCTCCGGGTTGAGACTTTCCGCGTCCGGAGGTACGCGTACCGCCTACCCGAAAGATGGTGTGCTTCTGGGGTATTCGATGAGTCGGATACCCCGTCGTAGTCCAACTATGACAATACAAAGTCAAGACCTCCGGGTTGAGACTTCCGCGTCGGAGGTGCGCGCACCGCCTACCCGAAAGATGATGAATCAGGGGTGTTCGATCAGCAATGGTCGGATGCCCCGTCGTAGTCCAACTATGACAATCAAAGTCAAGACCTCCGGGTTGAGACTTCCGCGTCCGGAGGTACGCGTACCGCCTACCCGAAAGATGGTGAATCAGGGGTGTTCGATCAGCAATGGTCAGATGCCCCGTCGTAGTCCAACTATGACAATCAAAGTCAAGACCTCCGGGTTGAGACTTTCTGCGAGTACAAGCATAAAGGAACACGGACCAAGCCGTACCGAGAGAATCGGTACTAGAGCCCTCGTGGTTCTACATTGAGAGAGCCCTCGTGGTTCTCATTAGGGGCTTTATGCAAGACGTACTCAATACTGTGGTGTGAAGTATAAAGTATAGAGTCCTCCACTGGTCCACGCTGCTCCGGCGGTCCTGGGTAAGATAGTTCATTCTAGCTTGCCCTATGTGGAAGAGGACTCAATACCCTACCTGTTGAGCTTGAAACAAAGTCATCACTTGGGCATGCTCATATTGCCATACAATATTCCATTATCTACTAATGAGCATGCAGCTATATGATTATAACCTGTAAACGATTACCCCGCCGTAGTTCAGCGCTTCAACCAAGTGATGACTTCAGTATGGCTAGTGTGTGAAGTATAAAGTATAGTCCTCCCCTGGTCCACACTGCTTCGGCGGTCCTGGGTAAGATAGTTAGTTCTAGCTTGCCCTATGTGGAAGAGGACACCATACTTAATACTGTGGTGTAATGAACAAAGTATAGTCCTCCACTGGTCCACGCTGCTTTGCAGTCCTGGGTAAGATAGTTAATTCTAGCTTGCCCTATGTGGAAGAGGGCATACAAGACAAAGTATAGTTCTCCCCTGGTCCACGCTGCTCCGGCGGTCCTGGGTAAGATAGTTAATTCTAGCTTGCCCTATGTGGAAGAGGACATAATACTCTACCTGTTGAGCTTTAAACAAAGTCATCACTTGGGCATGCTCTATAGCCAACCACATGACATTAACCTAAGAGAGCATGCAGCGTATTATCCCAATGCAAAGTAAACGATAGACTCGCCCTAGTTCAGTGCTTCAACCAAGTGATGACTTCAGTATGGCTAGTGTGTGAAGTATAAAGTATAGTCCTCCCCTGGTCCACACTGCTTCGGCGGTCCTGGGTAAGATAGTTAGTTCTAGCTTGCCCTATGTGGAAGAGGACACCATACTTAATACTGTGGTGTAATGAACAAAGTATAGTCCTCCACTGGTCCACGCTGCTTTGCAGTCCTGGGTAAGATAGTTAATTCTAGCTTGCCCTATGTGGAAGAGGGCATACAAGACAAAGTATAGTTCTCCCCTGGTCCACGCTGCTCCGGCGGTCCTGGGTAAGATAGTTAATTCTAGCTTGCCCTATGTGGAAGAGAGCATACATGAACCAAGAACGAAGGTTATGATCGAGGAATGATTCGACAACTAACCGATGGTATGAAATGTGAAGAATTCAAGCAAGCGCACAATCAAGTCATCACTTGGGCATGCTCGATAGCCAACCCTATGACATTAACCTAGTAGAGCATGCGAAACCCAATATATATACAAGTAATGTAAACGATGCCTCCCTAGTTCAGCGCTTCAACCAAGTGATGACTTCAGAATGGCTAAATCAAATCGGTTCAAAACATACCATCGGTACCCTATTGAAACACACAAGTCGATATCAAACCTCTTAATTGTGTAGTCCTCCACTGGTCCACGCCGCTGCGGCGGTCCTGGGTAAGATAGTTCATTCTAGCTTGCCCTATGTGGAAGAGGGCACATTACTCAATACTGTGGTGTTATGAACAAAGTATAGTCCTCCTCTGGTCCACGCTGCTTCGGCGGTCCTGGGTAAGATAGTTAATTCTAGCTTGCCCTATGTGGAAGAGGGCATACAAGACAAAGTATAGTTCTCCCCTGGTCCACGCTGCTTCGGCGGTCCTGGGTAAGATAGTTAATTCTAGCTTGCCCTATGTGGAAGAGAGCATACATGAACCAAGAACGAAGGTTATGATCGAGGAATGATTCGACAACTAACCGATGGTATGAAATGTGAAGAATTCAAGCAAGCACACAATCAAGTCATCACTTGGGCATGCTCGATAGCCAACCTCATGACATTAACCTAGTAGAGCATGCGAAAACCAATATATATGTAAACGATGCCTCCCTAGTTCAGCGCTTCAACCAAGTGATGACTTCAGAATGGCTAAATCAAATCGGTTCAAAACATACCATCGGTACCCTATTGAAACACACAAGTCGATATCAAACCTCATGATTGTGTAGTCCTCCACTGGTCCACGCC